>NC_071981.1:808218-852435 GCF_026283585.1 Hylaeus volcanicus | reverse complement strand
ATCCGACATTTTGAATTTTGAAATTCTGATATCAGATTCGTAATTAGTGGATCAGAAAACCCCAGTATACGAAATTTCATACAAATCAGAACATTCCTTATATTTTTGCCGGGTTTTCGGGTCAAATGAACCACTGTGCTTATATATGAAGGGAAGGCAGACCGATGACTTGTGAGAAACGAGGTACGAGCAGTGTCCCTCTAGTGGTGGGGACAGGAAGTGTCACTACAAAGGAATCGAGCGTTGTTTTAGGATAGATTTTTCAGTAAAAAAAAATTCAAAACCTCGTATCTGAAAAGCTCATAAAAAATAAAAAATTAAAATTTAAATAAAAAATTTCCTCAATGTGATTTTCCAGTTTAGCAGGCCAAAGTATATAAGAAAAATATATAAGAAAAATATAATGGCATTGAATGTACAGAAAATTTCTTTTATTTTGGAAACTAGTGTCATTTCTACCTATACAGTTAACGTTTCATTTTCAGAGTGTAGGGATAAAGCAACGGGTTTGGCAACGAAAGCAACGGGATGAAACTTTAGCCATACGAATTTACCGTCGGAAGGTTAGTCTTCCATTCGAGTTTTTTCTTGGATCCCCCGACGACAGCATGGCGACACAGTATAAGCATTTGAATTTTAATTCAGCCCCTCCTGAAAATTTTGTTATTCCCACTGTAGTCGTAGCTTGCGCGTCATACGTTCGCGCGAGAATACGGGACGTTCACGAATCTCGCGAGTCCCTCGAATACACGCGAACCTACACAAACATGCGCTCTCGTGGATCGTTGCGATTTACGTGTTCCTCAGTTTTATGCCTCAGCTGTGCACCTGTGCAACGCGTAACTCCCGCCTTCCCTTTCCTTCTTCGGATATTCTCAACTGCGGGATCGGACGTTGCGAACGCAACTCTAAATATTGTGAAGAAAATAGTACAAATTTTTCTTTCTAAATCGAGTCGAAATTTCACCTAGGTGGGGTAATGTTTAATGCATTCAGTGTGCAAATCTAATTGTCTTGTGTGAGTCACAACATTTTGAATCTAGTTTATTTATGAATATAATATATTCTATTATTACAGAACGTCGTCATTTAAAACATATAGTGGAGACTCTAAATTTCTCGTTTTGTAATTTACAAACTCTCTTGTCAAATTGAATCATGTATATAAAAAAATTATTCTGTACACGTTCTATATTTCGATGCATACAATTTTCAATCTAGTCACAATAGCACAGAAATACAAAAATCATATTTACATTACCGAAGAGTTACGGCAACTGTCTAACCAAAAATGACCCAAAAATGACCCAAATTAATAACAATGGAAAGTATACGTTTCGTTGCAAAATTCTGTTTGAAGATTGTTTCCTGGAGCTACACCTGTTTACAAAACCGTGGAACGAGCATAAAATCTTGAATCTAGTCACAATAGCATAGAAATACAAAAATCATATTTACATTACCGAAGAGTTACGGAAACTATCTGACCAAAGATGACCAACTTTGATTCATCAACTTTATTTTTGTCACTTTGGTTTTATAAAATGTCCCATCAGCTATGTGCTTTGACTTATGATTTCTGATGCAGAATTTGTATCAGACATTAAATAACTCGCAGCTGACGAAGAATATTTCCTCCGCCCCCAAAAGAAAAGGCCTCCAAAAGAATAACCTCAGAAACAATAAACACTCAGCGTTCAAATTTGTTACTTTCATCCCCAGTCTCCACCAGCGCATTAAACGAAACATTTGCACACACGCGCAGACGCGCACGTACACGCGAGAGACCCTTTGATATGAGAATAAACGTCGTTCCGCGGAAGCACGGTGAAAAAGACCCTCGAGGAACAAGCGAACCCCTCGTTTTCACGAAATGGCATCCATTCGAGCGGTCGCTCGTCACGAGCTGTCAAATCTCGGGAGATCTCTTCTCGCGTCGCTATTTATAGCGAAATCCGCTTGACACGGTACCGGTTGCACGCGCGTGCATCGTTTTCCCCGTTCCGTTTCCCCTCCAACCCCTCCACCGCTCCTCTGCCCCCTGAGTCAACGCGAGGAACGAGCGCAAAGCCCTTCTGTCCGGGCGTACACATAATTACCAAAGTTAATTAGGGCCTTGGAGATGAAAGAGAGTGAGAACGAGTGCTGGATGGTGGCGAGGGTCGCGTTTAAGGATGTATTAGCGAGCGGAAACGGGGGAGGGGGAGGCGTTAAAACGCTGCGAAACGCTCGAGAGCGTCGCGAAAAATCTGAAGGGTCGCGTGTCCCTACTTTCGATGTAGGCGTGCATGTGAAACATAATGCCATGGAGAGTGTAGTCCCTCTGGTAACATGGAAACTTGTTGAATACTGCTTTAACCCTCTGATGCATGAATTTCATTTCAGCTTTCGAAAACGAGATCACTTCTTGGGTGTATTTAACCATTTGCTAGCAAACTTCGTTGGCGAGTGTGCGGGATGAACTTACGTGGGAGAAAATTTTTCATAAATGCGTGTCTCCTAGTTTTTCGTTCAAATTATTTCTTGGTTATATTTAATGGAAGTAGTATAAGGCTCAGCCTGTAATGTATGAATTTTATTTTGTTTTGTAAAAATGAAATTATTTTTTGGTTATGTTTAATGTGAATATAAGATCCAGTCTGTAGAGTATGAATTTTATTTTGTTTTGTAAAAATGAATTTATTTTTTGGTTATATTTAATGTGAATAGTATAAGCCTCAGCCTGTAGTGTATGAATTTTATTTTGTCTTTTGAAATTGAAACTATTTCTTAAATACATTTAATGTACATAATACTAGAATAACATTCAAACGAAAATGGTAAAAATATAGCTGTTTGAGTGTCTCCGGATTTTCAAAAGCACCACTTGTGTTAAAATGGCTTTAGTTAAAATGGTTTTCCTTAAATGATTACAATTTTCTAAATCTATTACGACAGACACTAATTATTTTGATCTATCATAAATGAATATTTCACTTTGTTACATCACATATAATTTAACAATGATATCTCTGGTACCACAAATACAGTTTCTAAAAAACTATGAACACTCAAGCCTATAAATTTTCATCATTTCTAAAATATTTTATTCTAATTTCCCAAAATTGATGCTAAAAATATCCACCCCAAAATGCTACTAATAATCATTCAATAAATAAAACGAATATAAACACTCAAACCTATACATTTTCATCATTTTTCAATCGTCCAAAATTGATGCTAAAAATATAAACCCCAAAATGCAACCAATAATAATTCAACAAACCCAACGAATCAATACTACAAGCGAAATAAATTCTCAAACAAACCCCTATTTTTAACCGCCCTAAGTGAATTCCCACGAAAAGGGCATTTGCATTCCATGCTTTACAAAATCGACGGAATTGGATCCGACGTCGCGGGAGCTCGGTAGCTGGAGCATTCATCGAGCGAATTCGAGAATCGAATTACGCGAATATCAGACGACGGAATTACGCAGAAACGCGGAGAACAAAAACGAATGGCGTCGAAGTGGCCGCGCTTCGCGTCGTTGTTTCCGTTCGAAACGAATGTAGGACAGAAAACGCTCGTTCGAACGTGTAAATTTCACTTTTACTCGCGGCATGCAATTTTTCTTTTTTTTTTATTTCTACGTAAACGCGTTTGTTCAAAGGACGACCATTGCACCGCTACACCCTTCCGCCGCGTTTACCCCTGACACCCCTGGCGCGCGAACCCCCACCGAAAACCCTCGTCATCCCTCCGAAACGCTCGAATCGCGCCCACACCGTCCCGATCTCTCTCTCTCGTGCACTCCTGCAATTGGTTTTTCGTGTTCGGAGCACTCCGGTGTCCTCGAAATCCTAATTTCACGTTTTTCATTCTCGATTCCGCGTCCCGTGGAAAACAGCACCCCGTCATCCGACAGAACGGAAGTCCCTTTCGCGCGATATCCGTCGCGGACATCGCGATTCTTTTTTCTTCTCTCTCTCTCTTTTTATTTTCTGCGGCGAATGAAAGAGAGGGAAATGGAATTAAAACTTCCTGCTGCCGGTGTCGCGATAGAGAATTGACGAGAGCAAATCGAAACGGGAAAAAATAGAGTGAAAGAAAAAGCTGAAATCGATCTATCTTGTCTGTATGCGCGTGTGTTTATATTGGGGGAAAATAAGGAAAATTTTGTGGCAGCTGTATCGGTCGGAACGCGAATAAGTTGGGTAGCATTCGAAAAATCGCGAGTTTGTGTTGGTGAAGTCCTTTTTGGGGACCACTCGCGCTTCGAGTTGGAAATTGGGAAAGTTACGCTGATCTTTGTTAGAACTTTGTCAATGGGAATGTACGTGTTGAATACGGAATAATACATTTCTCGTGGAAGCTTACTATGGCACAGTTTTAGATTTTACGTTATGGAGATTTATGTTCTGAAGCAGTGAAATGAAAACAAAAATGGAGAAACCATTTTATTTAGAAATGGTTTTAAATGGTGCTTTCAAAAATGCATGCAGAATATGAAGTATATTAATACGAGAGTACTTGATTTTTAAAGGACACATTGACTTGCAGTTCAATAAATTAATGAATTAAAAAAATTTAATTCATACATTGGATAATATATTTTTCGTGGAAGCTTTCTATGATACAGTTTCACCTCAAAATTTATATTTTGATATAATGAAATAAAATGGAATAATTTTTGTAGTAATTTGAAAAGTATTTTCAAAAAAATTAACACATCCAGAATATAATGTATACTCATACGAGATCAATTGATTTTTAAAGAACACATTGTCTTGCAGTTCAATAAATTAATGAATTAAAAAAAATTAATTCATACATTGGATAATATATTTTTCGTGGAAACTTTCTATGACACAGTTTCACCTCAAAATTTACTTTCTGAAACAATGAAATAAAATCACAAATGGAATTATTTTTATTGTAATTTGAAAAGTACTTCCCACAAAAATTAACACATGCAGAATATAATGCATACTTATACGAGATTAATTAAGTACACATTGACTTGGAGTTCAATACCAAAATGTGAATTAAAAAAAGAGACTATATTCTTTAAAAAATCAATTCACTCAAATCTTCCATTAAACCGACTAAAATTTTCCTTATTCTCAACCCTAACTCCTGCTTTCTGCAGTCATACAGGGACAACAGGTTGCTAGTAAAATGGACCTGTAAGAATACAGCTTCGTTCGAACCCCCGCCACGTACTAATTGTTTAACGAGGTCTCACTTGTACCTTTGCACCATCGACATCTTATCCACGATCGACAGAATCACCAAACACGACACGATCACCAATGTCGATCACTAATGTCTATCACCGACGCTCAAGCAAGACGTGCTCCGAGCGACTCGTAGATTCTCGCGTGCGCGTCGCGATCACTATACGAAAGGATCAATCGGAGCACGATCGAAAGACGCGTGCCGACGCGCGTGGTACCGGCATGGACGTGCAAGACGCACTAAATCCTGGTGGCACGTCCGCGGCCGGCCGAACCCTCTAACAATAAACTTAGGTGAGAGACGAGAGACGAGCACGAGCACCCAGACAGGCGACCGCACGCGTGACAAAGCAGCGAACGCTTGTGCTCGTGACGTACGTGCGTGATCCGCACTAGCTGTGCGTGAATCAACGCGGGACGAGCCACTCGAGGCTTCTGCGCCAGTGTCTCCCAAACTCTGAAACACTAGTGTGGATAGTAGTTCGTGGATAGTCGAGATTGGAAACGTGGAGGGATTAAAAATAAAATTTGAGGGGGTTGTTTCTTCCTGGATCAGACGATCGATTTTCTTATATTCTTGTTACCCGAGAACTTTGAAAGAAACAAGAAAAAAATGTGTTGTAATGTACAGATTGAGATACGATGCATTCGAATTAAAATAAAAGAAAGTTTTTATTCGGGACTTGACCCTTTACAATTTTCTGCTTTCGAGCCTCGCCTTATCGAGTCTCGCTCGACATAGGATCGCAAAGGGTTATTATTACTCTGGATCAAGAGATCGATTTTCTTGTTTATATTCTTGTTACCCCAAACCTTCCAGAGTTGGTGTTAATGTTCGTGGATAGTCGAGATTGGAAACATGGAGGGATTTAAAAATAAAATATCAGGGGGTAGTTTCTTCCTGGATCAAAAGATCGATTTTCTTATATTCTTGTTACCCGAGACCTTCGAGAGAATCGAGAAAAATATGTGTTGTAATGTACAAGATTGAGATGCGATGCATTAGAATTGAAATAAAAGAAACTTTTGACTCGAGACTTAACCCTTTACAATTTTCTGCTTTTGGTACATTTTTGTCGAGCCTCGCTCGACATAGGATCGTAAAGGATCGCAATAGGATCGTGTTCTTCTTTTCGGGTTTAAATACAAATACGTAAATTTTCATTCAAAATGAAAGAATATTCAAAATTGATATAATTTTGAAGAATAATTCCACAATTATTACGATTACGAATATACGAATATTCTTCGCATAAAGTCTTTATAAAAAAAATGTGAACGTTCCCCAAATATTCTTCAAAGCGTTCCTCGGCTAAAAAAGTTTGGGAAACGCTGCTCCATGCAACGAGTATCCCACAGGACCGTGTCTGTGGGTGTGTCCGAGTAGCGTTTGTGTGGAAGAAGCCGCGCCGCTGATCATCCGTGCTCGTTTATTGGACATTAAGCGCGTCGAGCGGTGTTGGTCGAGAAAGCGATCCATGATTTTCGACTAGACACGCGCGATTTTTTGTTGATCCATCTGGCCGATCGGTTTTCGGGAGGAAGTCCGCGAAGCCGTTGGTTCGCGATGGGAAATTGGAATTGAGCGAAAAAGTTGGTGTCGATGACAGCTCTGTGCACTTTTCAAATTACATTTGAAATATTACGTGTTATTTTATTTCACAGTTAATTGTAATAATCGTGGAATTATTCTTCAAAATTATATCAATTTTGAATTCACATAACAATCTCGAATTTAAATGTACCGAATACTGAACAAATTTGTGTCTTTCAAATTTAAGAAGGAACAAATGCATTCAAGTTTGAAAGTTTCCAGTAAAATTTTGAGTTCGTTTCGCGATTGAGTTAAATTTGAAAGCAAGGGCGATTCCTCCTCCTCTCCCCCAACAGAGATGTCGAGGTAATTTTTAAATTAAGTGTCACACGGTACGGAAATATCGCGGCAAGTACAAAGGCGGGGATAATTATAGAATAATAACGGCGTTATTAAAGCGACTGCAACATTTCTTAAATTAAATTAAGCTGCTTTGTACGTCTACGCACTCGCTATTTCAAAGCAGACAAAACGTCGTCTAGCAAAAAAAACCACCTTTTTACGTACTTGTTCGCCTCTTTTGTTCTTAGTGCCCTCAGGCGATGAGGAATTGTAATTAAGAGGAATGCTGCGAAAAAATTGACGCGAGGGAGACGAGAATATCAAGGGAACTTTGTTGTGAGAAATTATTTTAACAATTCGTAATTTTCGATTAAAATTTGAAGGTGGAATCTGCGCGACAATGTCGCGTCGTTGTGGATAAAGTTACAATGATATGAATATTAACGAAATGTACTAATAAGGAGGTTTGCATGAATGGAAGTAGGGAAAAATATTGGTTTTAACGAGCAGATGTAAAAATATATGTGAAAATTGAATTATATTTGATTTTAGAAATATTTATGGGAAACCTGAATAATGATGTCACCTACGTTTTATTGAAATAAATTTAAGGTTTCTGTACAAAATCCTATGAAGAGGACTTCAGAGACTTCAGGAGAATTTTAAATGAAAAAGTAAATGTTACTGTAGAATGTATTGAAACATACTATGGTATAGCAATTAGATTAAACTACAAAATGACACGTAAGCCATTTATAGAATATGTTCAATGTTATAAAAATGTATGTAAAAGTTGGTATATTCGATTTTAGAAAAATGTATGTGGAACTCAAATATATATTCAATATTATAAAATGTATGTGGAACTCGAATATATATATTCAATATTATAAAATGTATGTGGAACTCGAATATATATATTCTAAATTATAAAAATGTATGTAAAAGTTGGTATATTCGATTTTAGAAAAATGTATGTGGAACTGGAATATATTCCACATATCAAGAACTAAATGTTACTGTATCGAAACATTTCTCACCATGGACCAGCAATTAGTCTAAACTGCGAGTTGACACGTCCGCCATTTATAGAACGCCCACGCGCCAGCATTCTACGGTACACAAAATCTTCCGAAATACAACATCAAATCGTTCTCCTGAATACGTTAGCATCTCCCCGTGCCTCGCTACGGCGAAATCGAACAGTCACGTGCACTTTCAATTCAAGATTTACAGGCGAAGGAACTCGTCCCTGTCCGACGTCGGACGGAAATAAAACGAAGCCCGTGGAGCGAAAGGCGGGAACGTAATCCGCGTGCGAAAGTCACGGATACAGATTCGAGATGCGTATCGCGCGATAAATTCACCACGGATGATCGATGCTCCCCTTTGGTCGTGCGACGATTGCTTGAAAACCACACCGGCGAAACGTTGACGTGTTCCACGCGAATGGTTGCAGCTCGCCGACATCTAAGACTGGGTTTATTATGAGCATTAACCGTCGAAAAGGGTAAAAAAAGTGTGATTGAAAGTAGACCACCGCAGTTGGACTCAGATTTATTGCTGGTTTTTCGAAGGAACATCAAAGAAAATGGATATAAAAATGATGACTCTTAATTCTTTTCACGCAAGGGGTGACTTGGAAGCAACAGTAAGAGGGTCAATGAAGTTTCTTATATTTCAATATTTTGTAGAAAAATTTGCATGGAATTTATAGTCATCTTCATTCTCAAGAATCTCACTGTTCTTTAATTGTGAATTAATAATTATTACAGTTAAAGTTGTAAAGTTTGCAAAGAAACAAAATTTAATTACTCCAAAGTAATTCAGTCACTTCGTAATTCGATTACGTTGTAATTAATAAGGTATAATTAAAATACAGCGTGATTGAATCAGGATTATTTAATTAAAAGGTAATCAAATTTAGGGGTAATAAAAGGTGGAAAATACTTTGTAAATGTTTCAAACAGAATAAAGTATGTGAATCATTTTTTTAAATTATCATTGGATTAAATATTTGCCTGGAAACGAATTAAATGGCCTAGTTTAAATAAAATTATGCTGATCGATGCACGCTTGAAACAAAATAAGATCTGAAACTACTACTAAACAAAAGTTTGAAAATATAGGATTAAAATAAAATACTCTGAGCAGAATTTCATCAATCGTTACCAACTGGACCTGATTTAATGACCAATTTAAACTTTAGTAGGAATAAAGTTCCCAAGTTATAAGTAGCTACTGTTCTAATAATACTGTGAGAAACTAACCTTGTTCAAGTGATTTCCGTGCAGCAACGTTGATAAACAACACTTCAAACACCCATTAGACTTCTATTTACAGTCCATGTAGAAGCAATTGTTCGAGTACTTCACCAATATACTCAAGCAAGCTCGAAGAATAATAATCTGCATAAGTGCTTGTGTATACAGAGACACTAACTAATTATAGAATAGTATATGTATATAGTGCCTCCTATGTCTATCGAAGAAGTTTAACTAAATTAAATAATAGTTTTGATATTACTAAATGAATTTTTCATTATAAATATGTATATATTTGAAACATCAAACCTACCATTTAATTTAAACAAATTTCTTTAGTAGACATGGAGGGTACGAATATTTATAAAACTGACGTTTCTTTAAATAAATAGAAATTCAACAAAATTATTACAAAGGTATTTAAAAAAATTGAACCCAAATAGAATAAGTATTTTACTCTGCCAATATTAAAATACGAACTTTACTTTCAATATCTTTTTATATTATTGCGTACTGTGTGCACTGAGTATATTTTATAGTTTTTTAAAATTTCCCATAAATGTATAAAAATGTATAAAAATGTATAAAAATTCACAGCTCAATAATAACCAAGCAATAAATGAGCTGTTCATTGCACAAATCGATCAACTCCATAAAACAAAAACGTTGAGAAATCCGATCAAAACGGCCTCCGAAATAAATTATTTATTATTCAAGTGCAAAACAAATTTTGTCGTTGAATAGCATTAATCTTTATTATTCGAGAAAGTTATTATAAATAGTTATTACTAGACTGCGGATCCTTATGCATTTATAAGAAATTTCAATGCCCAAGAAACTACAAAATGCAAGCAACATGCAAGAACATACAAAATATTGAAAGTGAAGTTATAATATTTGCAGAGTAAAATTAATTCCTATTTAAGTTCAATTATTGTAGACACGTTCGCGAAGATATTATTTTCCATAAATGACTATACCTTTGACACTTAAATTAAAGGTTTTCCGAAAAGCATAGTCAATCGATTCGTTCAGTGAACGGTCGAAACGTGACGTAAAATAAAACCATCTAAATAAAAGGGAGATCCAAAGTATCCGAACGAGTCTCGATCCCTCGCGATTAACAGAGGACAACTGGCATACGGTTGTGTCACTGCGTTTCGCGTGCGTTTGCATTCCACGAGTGCGATCGCAGCCGCAGACAGCGCGTGTCCAAGCTCGATGCCAGACGAGCTCCGCGGGGGTTGGATGCCTGACCGAGCACGAACGAACGAAAGAAGGAGGAAGAATGCGCAACGAGCACGTGTACCGAGCCCCATCCGTGTGGACCGTACAGAGAGTCGGTGTTCGTATGTGTGCAACGCGCGAGATATTATGCGGATAAAATATTCATGGTTATCGGAACTCGCGATCGGGTACGCCTTTATTTTTCGAGATGAATAGAAATGCCACTCCCGCCCCCGCCTGGCTGCCCGTGGGACACAAATTCTTTTCCGCCCCGACGACAATGAGAAGGAGCAAAGAAACAATAAAAAGAGGGAGGGACCGGGGGAATCGGTCCGCTATCGTGGACATTGCGCGGAAAGTAATATCGATAACGTATATTTATCGCCGCGGATGGCGAAGCTTCCGAGGCGGCTGAACCGCGAGCTCGCCGCTGTAAAGAATATTTTCTCGCTCTTGTGCAGCGGACAGGACTGCATTACCGCGCGGTACCCGTGGCTTTTTAATATCCGGATCCTTGTATTTATGCGATCGAAGCCTGCGTTCCCACTGGGATGTAGGAGAGGGGGTGGAGTTAAGGGAAGAAACGTTAGAAGGTATTTTAACATTTAGACGGACACTGAGTTCTTATGATTCTGAACGTTCGAGGCAAGTAGGCAGAGGAATGGAAGATACGTTGTTGCGGAATGAAAGTGCAGTGATCTGAGCTTTCTATTATAATTGCTGAGGAATGAAACCTTTGAAATTTGATATTAGGGAAATCGATGCAAGTTCAAATTTTGACTTGGGAAGTGTTTTTGTAATCACTGTGTGATTTTAGAATAGTGGATGCTATTTGTAAGACATCCTATTAATCGTGCAGTGATCTCAGCTTTCTAATTGCTGAGGAATGAAACCTTTGAAATTTGATTTTAGAAAAATCGATGCAAGCTCAAATTTTTTCTTGAGAAGTTCTATTGTAGTCACTCTGGGATTTTAGAACAGTGGATGCTATTTATAAGACACCCTGTCGATCTTGCAGTGATCTGAGCTTTCTAATTGCTGAAGAATGAAAGATTTTTTGGGAAATTGATTCTAGGGATATCGATGCAAGTTCAAATTTTGACTTGGGAAGTGCTTTTGTAGACACTGTGTGATTTTAGAATAGTGGATGCTATTTGTAAGACATCCTATTGATCTTCCAATAATCTGAGCTTTCAAAATGAAAATATTTGAATTTTCTTGAAGATGGACGTTTTATAAATATATAATTTCAGATTGAAAATGTGAAAATTCATTTGAAAAGAATACTTTTTGAAAAAAATAATAAATAGATTTCCTTTTTAATAAGAATCTCTTCTAAATCTTTCCTCAGTAATTCATTAAAAAATTAGTACATTCCAAAATAATTATCTTCAAGGAAATTTTGCAATTGTATCTTCATTAACATCACCCAGATATTTTAATCAAGTATGTACTGCCCTAAACTCACTATTTTAATAATATCTTTTCCAAATCTTTTTCAACTACTGTAGTTCAACCAAAATCTGATTATCTAAATCTTCTGTTATAAATATATCACGTTTATAAATATCATAAAGAAATCTGGGATCCCATATTACAAGAATTAAAGTACAAAAGACCATATTTAAAAAATGCTTAAACCTAAGAAAGAATAATTGTTCATCAGACGACTCTGTCTTTCGTTCGCGACAGTTTGCAACCGGTTTCATTCGGTTCCGTCGGAACAGAGGATTATTTAATCGTCGACGATCTCTCGGGTTCAGTGCCGAGCCAATTGTTCGGCATTAGTCGCGAGGGCGAGCGTTAAAGTTTCGCTAAGAAATTTCCAGACAGCGTTTCCTCGGGCAATATCGGAAACGCAGTTGGCTGGAACTGGTTCAGGGGCCCGTAACTTTCGACCGTGGAAAAACAACGGACCGTTTTAGTAGGCTAGAACGTGGCAAGTTTCGTTGGTTACGGCGACGCTAATGAGCACCAGAGATTACCAGTCTCGCGCCGCTTGCCACGCAATATCAAAGAAGGAAATGCGACAACTCGCCGATTTCTTGCACTGATTCCGCCCTGTGTTCAGAATCTGTTACACTCTCGGAAAGTCTATTGGAAAATCGGAGAGAATCTATGGAAATTTTAGCGAAACATTACCTGTTGTATTCTGTGTCTTAATTTGAATTTGAATTTCTATTGATAGTTCATCGAAGACTGAATGTATATGCATTGTAAATATTCAATTAATTGGGAGATGTATTATATTTAATGTATTTTAAAGTTTCAGATTATTGTGCCAATGTTTTTCGAGAAAGTAATATTTCCGAACATGAAAAGTTGAGAATAAAAAAAATGTACATGTCGAATTGAGTAACCTCCTCCTTTTCGAAGTCGGTTAAAAATTTAAATAAGTAATCGTGAGATATTTATCTATATTTGACATTTTAGCGAGACATTAGCTGTTGTGTTCTGTGCCTTAATTTTAATTTTAATTTTTTAAGCAACGATTTGAGCTCCAACAGCCTGGGACCAAAATGTAATATTTACATTTGGCCGAACGATGGCTCACATGCGATTGAAATTTTTTCTTAGTGAAAAGGTTCTCCTAATGTCCTGACTATAGACATCCCATATAATGTACACATTCACATTTGCATTAGTAAATAAAATTAAACAGCTTGTAATTCTCTATCCTCGTACGTGCATTTAGGATAATGCTAGTGTACATATAATGTCCAACGCTACGATATCAAATAACAAGCTTCGTACATTTTCAGCAGAGAACGTAATGCATATTATTCCCAGTTATTCTGAAGAGGATAACACTCTAAGTGATTGAAATGCTAATAACTACTTAAGTATGATTTCCTGTTTTGTTACATCCGCTGAAACACGTTTTTCTGAACAATTGATGCTAGAATTATATTTCATATTTCCAAAGCATAATTATTCGGATACCCATATCTACCAATTTTTTTGTTGTTTTATGAAAAGATCGAATTTTTGTTGAAATTAATATCGATATCCTTTATCATTCCAGACATATTCCGCGAGATAGAAAAATTCACACATTCTACATGGGATGATTTTCTACTCTCAACCGGTATTATGGAACCAGCGAAAAATGGTTTCGTATTACGGATGAATTACTGTACTTCCACGTAATGTTTTCAACTTTCCCGTGTTTCTGGTTCGCGAGCGTTCCTTGTTAATTTCATTTCGCGTAGGTCCAACATCCAGAAACCAAATCGGGAGCAATTATCTTTTTAAGAAAAGACGTGGTCGCCAGAAAAGCGACCACGTGTTTCCATATATTTGAAGAATATGGAAATTCTTAATTAATGTTAGGGAGACCAAAAATTGATCAAAATTTATGAACATTTATTTATTAAAGAAATCTTAAATGCTAATTAACAAAATGCATCATTTTCTAACACTTTTTGCCAGCAAAAGACAGTTGTTCCTTTTTTAAAAAAGTCCTTCCATTTTTCATTGAAAAACTTTTCCAAGTCGAAGACATTTTCATTAGTTTTCGATTTCTCTAATATATTCTAACAGCTGTTGGGAATATTATATTCCAAAATACCCGTGAGAACAAATATGTCTGCTTTCTATAGAATTATTGCTAACAAAACAATTGAATAAAATTTAAGGACGTTTTCCTCCAATATGGTCAGTATTCCCGCCAAATTTAATTGAACATAATTGAAATCAATTGGCAATTTTACGCAACAAACCGCCGGGGCCGAAACGATCCCCAAGATTTGATTAGAACCCTAATTTACGTGGTCGGAAATTAACTCGGTCATGGAGTATAAGTTTCGCTGAATTAATTATTAACGGCTCGCAACTCGTTATAGAACTATTGAAATTTTCGTCGGGGTGTACAACTTCTATATTTTCCCGACGCAATAATCCTTCGCGCTTAAAATTAAATTAAGCGAACTCTTGAACACGCGAAACCTGCCGAAATGGAATCATAAATCGTTAACAAAACTATCGTGGGAACGAACAATGAACTTTGCTTCGTTTATAAGAAAATAATAATAATCGAAAGGAATAGTAGCACAAATTGTTGATAACGTTTGATATTAAAATTTTCTGATTTATGGAAAAAGAATGATATGAAAATAAATTAAAAAAATACAATTAGATAGAAGGTATCTTGGAAAAAACAATGAACTCTGCTTTGTTTGTAAGAAAATAATAATAATCGAAGGGAATAGTAGCACAAGTTGTTGAGAACGTTTAATGTTAAAATTTTCCTAATCTTCGTCTAATTTTTTTTCAATAGAAATTAAAATTAAAATAGAATTAAATTAAAATAGAATTAAATAGAAGGTATTTCTATGGCAAAAATTTGCCGACCAGGGCCCACGCGATTGCCTGCGTTCCCCTTGTTAACGAAAAAGTGAACATAAAACGAAGAGTCCAATAAAAATTCAATCGGACCGTTGCTAATAATACGGTCACGCGATACGATCCGGCGTTGCCGATCGCCAAATTAAATTCAATTAGTTTCGTCCAAGTTTGTTACGCGACCGACCTAAAAATTGCAACTGTGCGGACCCTGCAATTAAGTCGACCGCTTCCCGGAAATAATTGGCTGTATAATTGACCAGCGAACAGTCTGTGTAAATAATTACTCGACCGGTTCCACCGAACAGTAGGTAAATAACTCTCGAGCTGGCCAATACGATCTTCCAGAGTTATTGGACAAAGATAAAGAGACAGTAAAGCTATTAACAACGATAAACGGTTAACATTTCGGGTCGGAGGAAGTAACTCAGCTCTGCGACCCATGAAACACGATCCTCTACGTCGATAATAGTAGAGGAGTTAAATTAAAAGGATTCGTAAAACGGGATTCTGTTCTTTAATAATTCGTGGATGGTGTGGAGTGTATCAAATATTTTATTTCGCATGAATGGACACCAGATTACAATTAAACGTGAAAGGTGATTACGTTTTTGGGGCGTTGTTCTTGAATAAAACATGAATGGTAGAAGATATGTCCAAATATGTTATTTTGAGTGTAAGTATATCCGATTGCAATTGAACGTAAAAGATGGTTACGTTTTTGGGGCTTTGTCCTTAAATAAAACGTGAATAGTGTGAAATGGATCCATTTATTTTTATTTAACGTGAAAGGACCAGATTACAATTAAACGTGAAAAATTATGACATCTCTGGGGCTTTGTTCTTGAATAAAACATGAATGGTAGAAATTATATCCAAATATGTTATTTCGATTTGGGAAGTAGAACTGATTACAATTAAACGTGAAAAGTAACGATATTTAAATGTTCACCACGACTACTTTGACTAATGTATTTTACTGTTTAAAAACAAAATCCCAAAGCCCCTTTTGGGAATCCTTTATAATACGATCAACGGATTTATTAAATTCAATGAACCTGTGAATACACAATGTATTTCAAAAGAAGAAGCCATAATTTCGGGAATGAATTCGCATTACAAAACAATTTGAAAATCTTTTCACGAAAATATTTGAAAATCTTTTCACGAATATTTGGTCGATTTGCTTACATTTCCCGTGATGAGGTTCGTTTTTATTTTTAATAATTCTCGTTATCGGCTCCCTTGCAAAATTCTAGCTTTCGAAAACAGATACCTATCTAAAAATTTATTTAAAATTATGAATGTTAAACTTATGTTAAAATTATAATAAAATTACAGAGAAAAAGTTTCAATATTATTTTATAAATGTTTTCAGTGCGTAAAACTGCCATATCCTTAGGTATGATTCAGAAAATGATGTCTTCCTCCAGAGTGAATAATTTTAAATAATCTTTTACGATGCACCTTCTGTAAATTTGTAACTGTGAACCAATAATTTCTTCACATATTATGTACCTGAGCCTCTGCACGCAGCCATTGCACATTTCTATTACTAATTTGAACAATCTACATTCAATATTGCTGGTAAAGCTTAATTGACCGTAGACTAAATATTGAATTTCCAAATGTCCAGCAATGAATCAAACAAAATCTGCGCTCTGTTACAGAATGAGACCGCTAACATCAATTTACTATAACCGTCATATTGCTCATTTCTGCGGTTAATTATAATTTCTATGTTCGTTATTATTTACTGGCGAAGATCCGTGAACGAGTCGAAGAAAATTCTCGTAGCATTACGCGATGAAAGCGCCAACATCAATTCACCGTTATCGTATTCCTGGGAGTAATTGCCGACCGTTTAATCGGGCAGTTTTTTTGATAAACGGAAGATTAACCGGCGAATAATACGGCGACTTTTTTATAAGGCCGAGTTAAACGAATTATTGGAACACGTCCCACTTGAAATTGTGCGTCATATGTGGTTTTATACGCGACGGTGTTCCTACCTGGTTTTAATCGTTTAGCGAGGCAATTTTTTAAATGAGCGATTTCCAAGTAAATGGATTGAACGCGGAGAACCTACCGCCTGGCTACCTCTATCCCCAGATTTAAATCCGACGGATTTTCACACACGGGCTCGCCTAAAGTCCATGGTTCATAGTACAACGGTAGATAACATTGGATTACTACGGCAGCGTATTGAAAAAGGTTATAACGAATCACAACACCGCTCGGAATTTTTTCCGAGCGTACCGAAAGGCGAGAAATTTGTATTCGAGCCAGGGGCTATCGGTTCGAGCATTCTTTTCTAAATCAAAGTGTGGTTTGCTTGCGTCGAAATGGACAAACGAATAAGCACTATATTTCGATAGTTTATTTTTTTAATAGTAACGTGAATTCTTTGTTATAAAATTACGAATGTTACGGGTTAAATAAAAGGACACTTAATGATGTTTAACTAATATTTTTCTGGGATGCAATTCTACCAGCATGAAGTAGGATGAAGTCATTCTTTGGATAATTCGAATTTTGCAGCTCAAAAAACTAACCACTTTGTTGGCGAAAAATGAAAACTTTTATTTAAAACGATTGCCATTTTTGTATTTTTCAATTTTTTTTTTTGTTCTGGTTCATGCTCTGACCACACTCATACAGGTTAAGGAAACATCTGCGTTTTTTGTTTCAGATGACTATGACAGCTGCAATCTCGTTACAATCGTAACAACTTAAAATATATTTATTATTACGGCTTCCAAAAATTTCAGCAGAGTGTTTGAATGTTATTTAATGAAAGCTTAAAACTTGGAATCGTAAAGTGAAGTACTTTCCTTTGAACAAAATCCCGAATCTTGCTTTATTTTCCGAGCGTCAAACTAGGGAGACCCCTTAATAGATTCGTAACTTTTTTAAAATTATATTCCAGTTGAGACACTGTCCACAATACAACACTGTCGATGCTCTTTTCGTCAAAATTCCAGCAGGTTAAAATAGAATCTTGTGCCAAAGAAAAGAGCTCCGAGGAACAGAAGGGAGATGGCCAGACCGATCCATGGACAGGATAACACGCAAAATAATAAACCGAGGAACGAAACGCAGGGACTATTATGTCTCCGGTGCAACGCTCGTCTTGGAGAACTCGATTCGCAGCCGTCGCGCCGATAATATCACTTATGCCAGCCAGTGCGTTAATCACGTAATGGTGGGTGGCACTTGAATTCGAGAGAAAGCGTCTACAATTTGCAGGTCGACGGTATAATAATGGAGAGAGACCGAGGAGCCTTCAGCTGCTCGGTTTCCCTCTCTCCGACCGCCTCCTCTGCTTCTATTTATAATCCTATTCTCTTTATAAGTGCACAAGTGCGAAACGGTCTTGTGTGGCTCCAAATTAGCCTCGTTATCACGATATAATTAGATCCCGTGCGCGGTGGCACCGTGAAATTCGGTAGACCTCGATGACAACAATATTTCACCGACACATTTATTTTTCAATCTTCTTTATCTTACTATTCTCTGATTCGAATTTATCACGTCAGCATTTCTTACGAGGAATGCTTGAATATTTAGAAATGATAAGAAATTATATTCAGAAATATCCAGAGGATGAAGGGTTTCCCAGAGGGGGCTTTTATTTTTCAATAACAAGATACAAGTCAGTGTAGTAGTGGTAGATATATTAATTAACTGTATAAATTATGTAAATTGTATTTATATTTGATGTTGTTTGTAGTTCATTGAAAAATAACGTTACTTATGGATAACTTTTCATGAGCATCCCAAAACAGCTCCAAATCAGATGATCAGTTAACAAACTCCAATCAAAAACAGCGTTCAAATTTCACATCCAAATGGATTAATTAAAATACATCAAAACTCCTCACAAAGCAATCCAACAAACGTATACAATCTACAGGAAACCCCTTCAAATCAGGTGATTAATTAACAAACCCTCAACCAAAAACATTCCACTTTCAAATCAATTAATTAAAATACATCAAAACTCCTCACAAAGCAATCCAACAAACATATACAATCAACACAAAATCCCTTCAAATCAGGTGATCAGTTAACAACCCCCCCACTGAATAACAAAACTGACAACAAAACCACTGTTCTAAAGCTCCTCCAACGTCACGAAGCAATCCAACAAACCTATACAATCAACACAAAACCCCTTCAAATCAGGTAATCACTTAACAACCCCCCAACCAAACACATTTAAATTCCCCTTTCAAACCAATTAATTAAAACAAACTATACCACACTTCCAAAACTCCCAACTCCTCAAATGGTACCAACCTGATCCAACAACAAAACTGACAATAAAACCACCCCTCCAGGGTCCACCACACCCCCAGGACACCAAGGACGAGCAATTCGAGTCACCCTTGGCAATGACAGGGCACCATGGAGGCGCCAGAGAAATTCCTAAATTTCCCCGGACGATATCCAGAGGCAATTCGCTCGAAAATGGCCCGCTTAACGAAAGAGCCAAGGGTCTCCGGGCGTTGGAAGGCCTCGTGATGCGTGTACCCGGGGTGATTATACTTGTCGCCCGTGTGGTCCTGGTTAGACAGAGGCCGACTTGGAGCCAGCGCCTCGGTACCGGTGGTAATCCTTTGATTACAGCGTGTTTCGAGGCTCGGCTGAATCACGAGGACGTGCGCGTAAGGTGATATTCCTGAATGGCGGGGCCGGAAGCCGAAACCGGGCCGCATAAAGGAGGATATACAACGGAACGGGAGCGAGTGAAGCGCGGACCAGTGTGGGGCGCGTACACGTAGCTGGGATGGCCCGGTGCTGATGCAGGATACACGGGAACGAGCCAGCATAGCGCATCCGGTGTACTCTCGGGTAATGAAATACAGTAACATTATATCCGCGATATTCATCCGCGACGCGGATGGCGGGGCGCGGTGTGCCATTACACAGCGAAACGTTCGACCGTGCACACGGCACTGCAACGAGTGTGCAGAAGGGGAATACGTGTCCAAGGGTATCGCGCGTCGCCTAAATTAATCGGAATTCGGAGAAGGCGTACGTGTCTCTCGTTCTTATTGGGGAAACCCTAGGACCGGAAATGGGAGCAGATTTGAGAATTTTTTGGGGGGACTAGTGGAGAATTTTTTCGGGGGTAAGTTGCACCGTGTTTGGAGGTACGTTTCTTAAGGCATTTGTCGTAATTTTCAAATGTCGTAATTTAACGAAGTTATTGTGATGTAATTTTTCACATAATTGCTCTGTGGCTGACTCTACAGTCAGACACATAAGTATTTTATTATATATAGTATTTATTCCCTCTATGTCTATAGAACAAATTTGTCTAAATTGAATGGTAAGCTTAATATTTCCAAATATATGTTTCGTTATAAATGTGTAGATAAATAGACTTCACACTTGTATATATTTAGAATAAGGAAATTTATTTGGAAACATGAAACCTACCAATGAATTTAGGCAAATGTCTTTAATAGACGTAAAGGGTCTGAATACTTATGGTGTTGACTGTATATGTCAGAACAGGGTTGTACGATATTCGAAGCACAAGCATTTTTTAATAATATATCAAATTATTCAAGTGCTATCAAGTGCTAACCATGAAAAATAAGCGTTATTCAGAACTAAAAATTGTTAGGTGCAGATTTGGATCGTTGCCATTCTGTGCCAAATTAATTGTTTCAAACATGCAGTTCAACATCACTTAGACAATTTGATATATTGTTAAATAATGCTTGTCTTAAATATCTGATAAGCCAGGGAATGCTCATATGATTTATTAAAATTTTTAAACACGAAAATTGCGATGCATGAACGAGGATATATTTTTTAGCCATCGTCCAAAAAAATATTCACAGACCTAGCTAGGACTTTTCCAACAGACTACAGCCACAGATGACAGTACCCGTGAAAACTGTACTGTTGATTTTCATGGAACAAAAAAAGGAGAAAGATTTCGAGCTGCATTCATCCAGTACTTCGCTTTGCACTTCCTGTATCCCACGATTGGTTAACAATTTTAAATTGGAAAGGCTTTTGTGCTTCTCCTCTACTTTTGCTGTTATCGAACGGGAAGAATGAATGGTTCACTCTCTCTTTTTTTTTTTTATCAATTTATCGAGTGCATCGTGAAACGTGGCACCGCATCAACCAGCATCCACTTGCACGCGACCGGCTGGCCATACGGAAGCGCCATAAAGCTAATGATCCCTAAGTGATCCGTACCACGACGACATGATGACTGTTGTGTTAGAGAGGATGGGATTACAACCGAATAGAATGGAACGGGATGGAACATCCCATCATTATCCAATGATCCGCGTCTCTTTGCATTGCCACACCTCTTTGCGGCGATCAGAAAGTGCACGATCTTTCCACTCTGAAAAAAATGACGTATCAATCGTTTTTTTTTAATTTTACAAATAAGTTTTCAGAGAGGGAAGGAGGCACTCTGGGTATAGCTAATTGGTTTCGAACGTTTTCTCACGTGTTTCATCTTTTGAATATTAATCTAAAGATAAAGGAGTGTCACGAAATTTCTCTTGGAACAAATTTTCATCATAGTCGTTTATAAATTCAAACTTGTAAAATTCGATTTTAATTAGGAAATTTGAACTCAGCATAAACCTAGGCTCACCTAGACTAAAAATGTAAAGAAAACTCTCGATAACAATATAATTTGTTCTCGTGCGATCGTGGTGGACGAAAGTGGAAAAAGTGACATAGTTATTGCAATTTAACTAGATTATCCAGTATCTCACGTTCGCGTTTCATCAGTGGGTGTAAGGATATCACTTAGCCATTTGTCTTGAGAGAATTTCAACACATCACTCACAGGAATAGCCACCCGAAGACGAATCTTGCGAGGCTCGCTTTCCCAAGCGTTCCACGGTGTTAACGTATCAGTATGTTTGGCGTCTAAACCACGGTGCACCGCAAGATCGTGATGGCTATCCATCAAGCTCTATATCTGGAGTATAGGATCGCCACCTGTATCTCGCTAAACAAGATTTACCTCGCTATAGATCATCGAGTGCGTGATCGAGTGCCCTTTCCTCGCGCATTTTACGAAAGAAACAATTAGTCCTCGGAGGATAATGGGTATGTCGCTCTCTTCAGTGTTTCTCAATTTTTTTTCACACGTACTCCACTAAATCTTATTCATGCATGTTGCCACAATCGTGGATCTTGGTTAAAATTATACAATAGAGTACAGTGGTTCAAAATACATAATAAAATACGAAACATGTATGAATAAATTGGAATACATAATAGAATAATCTTGATGTTTTTAAATATTTTAATATTATATAGGATTTTTTCGTTAACAAAATCTGCACTTAGAGATTAAGTTACTATTTGATGGAATATTTATAGAATTCTTATAATTCCAATAATATTTTATGAACATACTCTTTGCAATGGATACAGTAAGATCATTGAGAATCCACTAAATATTATTCATGCATGTTGCCCCATTGGTGGATCTTGGTTAAAATTATAAAATAAAATACAGTAGTTCAAAATACATAATAAAATACGAAATATGTACGAATAAATTAGAATATAGATACTGACAAATATACAAAAATAATAATATTCTGATGAAGTATATAGTCTTGATGTTTTTAAATATTTTAATATCGATTATTTAGGACTTGTTCGATATCAAAATCTACAATTAGAGAGTGTTAAATTACTATTTGATGGAATATTCATAGAATTCTTAGAATTACAATAATGTGAATTCCAATAGTGAAGTAACTAAAAAAGAAAATACAAAATCGACCTGCACAGGATAACAGAAGAACTGTGAAATACGTTGCAGCTCACTTTTGTATAATATTTTGTTACTTCCACCACTATGATTCACAACTCGTAGCATGGCTTCCATTGAGAATCCCTGGTACAGAGAACACGATATCAATCGCAGGAAATGTCGCTGGGTTTCGGCTGATCTACGTCCCCTCCTTTCGGCTTCCCAGCTGACGTGCTGAAGCTACAAAGCTGAAGACAAATCGAAGGCCTTTAATGGGCAATTTGAACGGTGCTTATCGGAATTATCAGATTGATCGATCGTAATTTGTAGACGGGGATATTTGGAAATACTTCTCCCTTGGAAGTAGATTCCGTTACTTTAGAAACTGTGGGTGGTGCAAAAATGTTGAGCAAAAGTTTCAGTGATATACAATCCTCGACAATTCGTTAATTTTAATGCATAACATTAATTTGAAGATAAAACTATGTACAAAACAGTCTAGTGGGAAAAGTATCAGGTGCGCCAAAGGTAAAATTAGACTTAAGCAAAATTAAAATATAAATATCTATAAAATTGTGAGTTTAAAGCTCACAGTTAAAATTGGGGAAGCTTCTTTGATATCCCTGATTAAATCTATGCAATCCTCAACATTTCATTAATCTCAACCCATAAAAATAATTTAAAGCTGAAAATATTTATGTACAAAGCAGTCTAGTGACAAAAATAGAATATCTTATTTTGCTCCAAAGGTAAAATAAGACTCATGCAAAAATAAAATATAAATATCTATAAACTTGTGCGTTTAATCCCCACAGTTAAAATTAGGGAAGCTTCTTCGATAGCCTTGATTAAATCCATTCAATTCCAACCATACCTCACACTTTGGAGCTCCAACATCCAACGATTCATTTTATTTTAAACCATAGATTTAAAACTCACTGTTCCGAACCTAAAGAAACATAAAGAAACGAGAGAGTCTAATGACATGTTGGAGGAACTTATTGCCCTAAGCATTCAATCGATTCATATTCAAACTATACTCATGCAACGCCCACAGCCGATATTTCGCATCAGTCGCAAAATTTGGAGCGATTGGTGTTCCTCGAGGCCGTATATAATTCCAAAAGCGAAACGCGTCCGTTTAAAAATTGAACAGAGGAAACATTCGATCGGTGTTGCACCCCATAAATAATCCGCAGGGGGTCGAGCGGTTCCTCTCGGCAGGGCGGATGACTTCGGGCGGCCAAACTCGTCTGGGATGTTGAGTTATGACCGCATAGTGACTCCGCAACACGTTGCCGATCGTTGAGCATCGCCTCGAGCCTTCCAGCTTCCCTTCACCCACAGTTTCCTTGACATTTCCATTTCTGAAGCTGGAGAAAACACCTAGTGTCCAAACATCCAATAGGGATGGTGATCGATATCACGTTACGAGAAATTCGTTGACAGAAAGAAAGAATGATTAAGAATAATCTTAGACGAAATTGATTCAATGCTCTCGTTGCCCTTAAAATTCTCCAATATAAAATTTAAATAAAAGAAATTAAGGAAATACTGAGCAAAGAAAAGAATTTAATGAAAGCATAGTTCCACCATCTTCAGTTATCCATTTGAGGTTAGAAAACTACCCCATCTTTTCAAATCAAAATCAAAACAAAATTGATGCGAGTAAACCACTTTTTTCAAGGTGAGATTTGAAAACTACCCCATCTTTACTATTTTATTTAAAGGTTTTCATTCATGTGGCAATATTATGAACTAACGCCAAAAGTACGATAAGTACACTGGTCTTCTGCAGCTTACATTTTATTTTTATTTTATAATCGTGTCCCTCAAAGAGTTATCTTTTATTCCATCAAGTCTTATCTTCACTAATTTTATTTTATTACGTCCCACTTTCAATTAACAAACATTTGTCGAGTCTTTTTTCCCATATTCACCTTCTTTTTTTTTAGTCACTGCATTCATTCTAATTCTCCCAAGTAAACATCATGTACTGAAAATTCTCAAATATAAAATTTAATATAACAAAAATTAGGCAAACACTCTGTCTTTCTCACCGAAGAAAAGAATTTAATAAAATCATAATTTCCCCATCTTCCATTTCATCGAGCCTTATCTCCACTAATTTTATATTATCATTACTTCCCATTTTCAATTAACAAATATTCGTCATCAAGTCTATTTTCCCATATCCACCTTCCTTTTCTTCCTCGCTACATTTATCCTAATTCTGCCAAGTGGACACGATATACTGAAACGCATAGATCGTCTCCGTCAATTTTCTATCAATTCGAAGTTCGAGAAGCATCGGCGTAATCGGCGTCGAGCTTCGACTCGTTTTTTCGAGGAGACGTCTACATTAAAACGGTGCTTGAATGGAAGTTCGAGGAGGGAGGGGATCATTATACCCTCACGCAGTGATTCGAACGAACAAGGGAATAATAGCGATCGAAAGCGGCTTTTTCTGGTAGCGGACCATTTAGCGAGATTAACGTGCACCGTAAACGCGGTATTACGTTTAAAACGACGCGGCGATGAGCACGATGATGTTTGCCGATGCCCGATAACAATTCAGTTTATGTAATTTGCCGATTTGCTCGACAAAGAGCATCCGCGATTGCGGCGTTCGAATTTATCTCGGCGCTCGACGACCTAACGGAATGTTATATAACAATTTATTCCGTTTATATAAATATTGGTAATATTTCCATTAAAAAATCATGTAAATAACGCGAGCAAATGGCGATTCGTTCGATCGGAGAATTTAATTCTGCGCAGTTCGTAAACACGAACGTTTGTCTGACTTGTTATTTATCCGTTATTATTGTACGTCGTGTGCAACTTATCAATTCCGAAGAATATCACAAAGCAATTTCCTCTGTCAGAGATTCGTCATTATCTGTAGACTGTGCTTGAATCGTTCGAAGAATTTTCAAATTGCAGGGAATCAACAAAAAACATTATTGGGAAACAATATTTAGACAAAGACACGAAAATAAGCAACAGATACCTTTTCAAATTCCATACATTTCGTAAATGAATAAATTTAATTTAAAAATGATGTCGATTATTGGACACCTAGGAACAAAAATTGAACATAAGGAATGGTATAGTAAAATTGAATTTAAGGCCAGTTAGGAGAGGAAATAATTAAGCGAAGCACTCGATGTTAGAGTCAGTGGATGCCGGGACACTTTGCTTGGCGAAATAAAGTGATTCGAAACAGTAGTTGAGCTAACTTTAGATTACAACGCTTCTGACTGTCACAGTGGATTACACAGTACACATGCAGTCTGTTACGAAAGGTTAGGTTTGTTACCAGATGCACCTGAAGTAGCATAGTCACATTGGAACATTGAAATCGACGTTATTATAAATGTAACATTTAAATTTTCGAACGATTTTTAATCGATGGCTGAGATAAAATTAAGAGAAATTACAAATTTGTTTTCGATTTATGACTCCCTTTTGAGTTATGATAACAATGTATAATATATATAATATATAATAAACTGAATAATTAGTAATACAATGATAATAGAAACCAATGACAAGGAATTAAAATAATAGAAACAAAAAATTGCAGAAAGTCAAGAATTTTAATAATTATTCATCGTACTCCTGATTCAATTTTTTCTTCAGTCTTACTATTACAGAAAATTGTTAATACTGCAGCGCGTATCTTTTCTGAACGAATGCACTAAAGCGATGAAAAATTCCAAGAACTTTTCAAGAAGAGAAAGCTCTTTTCTTTTACTAACATTGCTTTCTGCGCAGTAACTGTATCTGGGTCACTGGTTGTAACTTTGATACCGTTGGTTAAGAATATGAGACAGATAACCGAAGTTCTCGAAAGAGGAGTATCGACTTTTCAAAATTTCACTCGAAGCCACTTCGTCTATTTTCATTATATTCGGCCACGGTACTACTTTCTGTTTGTTAAACTCGCTATCGACGCAGGATCTAGTATAATATGCACAGGCGAAAAATTGATCGAAATACAGTAGAATGAATATTATGTGGATAGTTACTACCTTCAATAAATAATTAATATACACCATAAATTATTACTATAGAACTTTATTTGCACTTAATAATTTTAAATGTTTTGAGTGGCATATTCAATTTAACTATGGGAACTATGGGATCGTTTAGAAAGAAAAGTTCAGAAAAATTGTTCAATATAACAAAAACATCTGTGACGAATTATTGCAAAATAAATGAGATAATATTAATTCGGGTACAATGAAGAAATTTTAACATTATCTAATTATCTCTATAGTTTTCTTTTATCAGTACTAATGTGATATTAAAAAATATCATTAATAAAATATGTTTGCCAATGCAACATGAAGATATTGAAACATAAATTATATAATTGATATTAATAGATTCGCAATTTTTGTTAGATATTTATTTCTATTAAGTGCTCACATACTTCTGATCATCTATCTGTATATCTATCTATATATCTATCTGTATAAGGCTACGACAGGTTGTTCACGATCGGGAAACTCGAAAGGGAGAGGTTTAATATACCGTGTGTCTCCTCTGTGCTCGAAATGTAAATTTATTCTCATTCCAGGCGGTGGCACGTGGCGGGAAATATTGTTCATCGTTTCGGAAGCATTACGTATCGTTAAAGGTGGACGTCTATTTTTCAGAGCGACTCGAATCTCTGCGCACCGTATGACAGGGACAAAGCAAGATTGATGGAAATGGAGTCCTTTCAGCGAACTTACGTCCCGCGCAGATGACGTTATATCGCGTAGTTATTACGATCAGTCAGGTCGCTTCTTGCGCCATAAACATCGACGAAAACAAAATTGATGCGAGTAAACCACTTTTTTTTCAAGAAGACCACTATCTATAATCGTGGTTCTCGGTTATTCAGATTACGCTAAAAATCTTCAGAGTTTAAATTTTAGAAATTTGTGAGATAAACGTTGGGTGTAGAAATAAATTCTGTGCCTTTACACTGGATTCTTTATAACTTCGGTTTAAATAGATATATTTATCTGTCGTTTAGGTATGTTGAAGTATCAGATATCGTGGGAATGAAGCACACAGACTGCTTCCATAATTATTTTTTTTAATTATGTATGCTTTTTTGAATGTGTGACTGAGGAAAGATTAAAAATAATAATGGTGAATTTATTTTAAAAGGGCATAGAATTAATTTCTACATTAAATATATGTTAAATCAATTTCTTCATATTATTATATATTTTTCATTGCTACTTAAAGTGTTGAATTATTTTATATTAAATTTATATTTAAATTATTAAAATATTGAATTAGATATATTTTTCATTGCTATTTAAAGTATTGAATTATTTTATATTAAATTTATATTTAAATTATCAAAGTATTGAATTCATAATATTTAATGCTATTAATAATAATAACCATAACACGGTTTGCGTCTAAGGTAGAAATATTAAACTGTATCCACACGTGAGCAATAGAATGCAAGGTATGAATTGCTTGCTGGAAAATTGTGCGTGGAGCAAACCATAGAATGCACGACACTCTCTTACTGTTATTTCTACAATACAAATACGTACGATAAAAATTGTTGTAAATTAAATTGCAAGTCAATTTCCCATACAGAATTTTTTGGTCAGCCAATGCAACAAAAACATTCCTATTTTAGAAAACAGAATTAGGCAATAATTACTTTGCGAGTACCCAATCTTTTAATTATTCGATGACTTACAATTGTTAGATCGATCATTAAACATAAATTACTCTACTAATTTGCAATCATACACCAATTGTAAAGCTTTCTAGCAAGGTCTGATCATTCAGCTAATTTAGAAGAATAAAAAAATAATCTTCGAAGCCTAAAAAGACGGACTTTGCACCTTGTGAAACCGACTTTCATATTTCGATAGTCCAAACGCAATTTCCATAAACAATATATGATACTTCCATTGGATACGTCGCGTTGATTACTCGACGAATATTGAATTTGAACACGATCCTCGTCTCCCATGAAAGGAGCTTATAAAGATGTTCCTCCTACTCACATAAATATCGCATCGATCAGTATTAAGTTCCTCCGACCACGCACAGTAAAATATAACAAGCGCTGGTATAAATCAACTTTCTGTGCGAGTGTTGCGCTAACAACGACTTGTTCTCGTAAAATACGAAACGGTTAACTGGAAAGAGTAGGCCAAGCGCGAGTGTTCCTTGCATATGATGAAATCAGTCGAGTTAATATCTTCGTTACGAAATCAAAAAATGATTTATGAATGGGGCCGTTGTTCTTCGAAAACATCCAGCGATGGTTTCTAGGATCTTTTCTACGTAAGAGTCGTGCCACGGGAATAGATCATGGAGTGGTCCGTTCTCTAGCGTTGGGCATAGTGATGGGATCGAGTCGAAAAAATTCGTGAATGGTTTCATGAAATTTGCTTTCTTACTTTATTAAAGATTTTATTGGTAGTTAAAATTGAAAGGTATAAAACCACTCAAATCGAATTAAAATATCTCAAATATAATATACAGTCTTAAATAAAAACAATTGCAACACATACTAAAATAATAAAAATTCAAAAATCATTAATCTGATGTGTAGTAAACTGATCAGAAATTTTGTTATTCCATACAGAAATTGAAATAATTTAGAGGTAAACATGTAGTACTCCAGAGTTCCATTTGAACAAGTGTCCACCACAAAATTTAAACCACACATCATTATTTTTGTTCGAGCATTACTCGAAGCCGTCGCTAATGGCGTTTACCAACAGCTTTTTGACCTAACTGCGTCGCAGGCCTATAAAACGACGACTTATATCTTTATTACCCCATCTCGGTAACCCCCTGCTACGCAGTGACTCACGTTCGGCAGTCCATGTGGATATTTCGGCAATTTATATAGAAACTGAGGGAAGCCTGGTAGCTGGGAGTCTCACTGGGTCTACACAATTGAGTGGTTCGCTCGCGATCGCTCTAATAGCTTTATTTATAGCTATTACGATAGACTATAGAACGTCTCGCGTACCCTCCCACCATCTTTCTTGCGGTTAATTATGGCAGGGGGTGAAACGATACGGTAATAGTAGTTAGAACGCGAGCAGAATTTATGAAAACAGAAATATTTTGCTCTGTAGATCGTGTAATGATCGAGAACTTTAACTCATTCGTTGTTAGACAAATTTAGGATGTTTTGCTGTGGGTGTCAAGATTTAATACAGGTGTATAATCTAGGTTATTTAACTCCCTTGCTTTATTTGGAGTAACATAGGCTATGTTATTTTAAGATAAATGATATTACATCCTCATAAGACTATGTTTAGCGCTGAGCGCTCCCTAACTTCAGCTCCGAACCGCTAGGTGGCTGCTCGCGGTTCGTGCTTACCCGAAAGAGAACTCGCAAAGTTTGCATGATATACAAGTTCTATCTTTGTCTATTTTCGTCTCAGAGTAGACTTCGAAGTGTTGTACAGTCCGAAGTTCGATAGTAAAAAGTGATATAAAATTCGTTGTTTTAACAGGAAAATGTACGATCTACTTTTGCAATATTTTCAAGGGGTTAAATTCTTCGAGATGACTTTGGTAGTACACGTAAGTATCAACAAGACTTTAACTGATTTAATTTAAATCGTAACGGGGAAAATGATTAGTAATTGTCGGAAAACATATTCGCGTAAAGAGATGAAGAGGGATGTTGACTGTTAAAATGAATGGTAATACTGAATTTCTGGTTTATTGGATAATAAAGTACGGCTTATGTTCATGAATGATTAATGAACTATTATTTGCTTATTATTATCAGCTGATGTAAAATGCAACAGCTTATTTTAAATACCCCTTGCATTGCGTGCATTATTTATTATTTGTTCTATTTTTTAAAATGCACAGTTCTGGGGTAAATTGTATCGATTTTGTTATTTTTGTTTAACTGTACTTTCGTGACCTAAGAGTCAATAATTATTGAAGAAGGTCCACAAGAACAAATACATACAAATAATTTCCTTCATAATTTAGGTAACTAACAGTCGAAATTCTCAAAACACTTTGCACCCCAGAAAACCAATTGCAACAAGAACCAAACGCAAAATTAGCTCATCCATCCAACCAGCACCAGTAAAAAAATCTGCAAGCCGTTCCGTCGAGATACAGGAAGATTCTAACAAAATAAAAACACGTAACACGGCTTTGAAGATTCATTGAAAGAAAACCGCATTTCACCTTCGTCAGGAAAAAGCCACGAAACTGAAGGCCCTCTAATTTCCCATGAATGGGCCAACAGCAACCTTCCCACACCGCCATAACAAATGGCCGGGTACACCTGTAAAAAGTTCTCGTTAAAAGAATTGTAACGAGTTCCCAGGGGGCGAACACCTTACGCGCCTGAGCTCCATTACTTCCCCCGTCGTTTTCGCCCTTCCGAGGAGAACTGGAGGACCGTGTGCCGATAAAAAGCGTGCTCCGAAGCCGGATGGAGAGTCGCGGTGAATAGCTTTCGCTGGACGAAATCGTGGTCATCGTCGTGGACATTAACCCGATTTCGGTGGACTACAATGGCTGGACGGTCGATAGAGAGGGAGAAACAGACGAGAATGAAGACGAAGGGGGCTGGTAATAACGGGGCTCGGTAACTCGGAGGATCCCACTTCGTGAGGATCGAGGCTTGATCGATACGCGGACGCGAGTGTGCGGAATAGCGATGAGATCAAGTTCAACGCGTACTCGTGAATATCAAATCAGTCGAATGAAAACTTCGTTTCGTTCGAGTCACGTACGAAGCAATGCAAAGGGTTGCGATTAATACACCTGCGACGTAACCGTATGTGTGAAGTAAAGGTTGGAATTGAAAGGTGGGAATGGGTGGAAAGTATATTTGGGAGTGGAATTTATTTTTATTGTTGGATGAGTGAGTTGTACGAGATTATAATTTGCCTAGGATTTACTGTAAAGTGATGTTATAGAACTTTATAGGAATACACAACATTTTTTGTTGTTTCTTTTTTGATTTGGTGAGAAAAGAAATTGATTTTTCGACTTACCTGTTCTCGAATGTTCGATGTGTAAATGTCCGTATTTCTAGAAGTCGATCCCGAGACGAAAATAGATGATTTAGTGGGTGAAACGAACTTGTGTGTATTATACAAACTCTGCGAGTTCTCTTTCGGGTAGCCACGAACGCATGTAGCCACCTAGCGGTTGGGAGCGGTAGTTAGAGAGTAGCGAGCAGCTCAGAGCACTCAACATATTCTTACGTATTTTTGTACGGAGGTAACATCATTTTTCTTCAAACAAAATAGCCTAAATTACTCCAAAGAAAGGAAGGAAGCTACTGTTACAATTTGGATAATTTTGAAGAGAAGAATTTCTATTGGTTTAATTATCGAATATTATTTGAATGAAGTAGCACATAGCCTAGTAGCACATAGCCTATATTACTCCAGGGAAAGGAAGAAAGCTACTGTTAAAATTTGGATAATTTCGAAGAGGAGAATTTCTATTGCTTTAATTATCGGATATTATTTGAATGAAGTAGCACATAGCCTATATTACTAGCACATAGCCTGTATTACTCCAAAGAAAGCAAGGAAGCTACTGTTAAAATTTGTACAATTCCGAAGAAGAGAATTTCTATTGCTTTAATTATCGAATATTATTTAAACGATGTAGCTAAGGCATCATTCCCAATACAAAATCAATTCTCCATAAAAACATTTGAATTTCAAGACAGAGATTTTGAATAAAGAAACGTACTTGAAATAATCACATTGTCATGTATACGTAAAATATTTATTCCACTACAATAATAATAATTTCACTAAAACAACATTTCATCTAACTCTGTTCCAGGACGACGATATGCTTGATCCCATCGCTAGCGAGATGTATAACCCCAGGCGCAAAGAAGTACGGAACGCAAGAAGAAATAGAGCAGAGAAAAAAGGGGATGAACGGAAGGATGTTGGATTGGCTCCCATATACGGAGGAATCCCGCGAATTGGGGCTATTGAGTGCGGCACAGCGAACGAATGTTACGTACAGGCGGTTCGCGCACCTTCCTCGAGCACTTGTACCCGAAAGGGTCGTCCAGGAATACCCAACCCTTTATCGTTATTGCACGTCCACCGACAGGAGACGACGGAGGGGCCGACCGCTGAGTTTGCCGCGTGTTTCCTGGCAGTTCGTCATTTTTAGCGGTCGGCCCTCGCTCGACGAGGTATTAAATTATACTTCACATCGTGATTAACGGCTCTAGGATGTATTATTAAACCCGAGGACGCCCCTGCGACGTGGAATCCTTGCTGGACAAGATCGTCCCAACCCCCTTGTAGCCACTTTTCCTTGGATGTTCTTCTCGAAGGGAGCGGGCTATGAAATTGCTCCGAAATAAAGTATTTCAGGTAATTCGTCACGTTTTTATTAATGTTAGTTAGCAGAAAGGGAGATGCTATGAGAAGTACATAATTTTGATGTGAGGGGAGTGGTAAGGAAAATTTTAAAAATAATTTAAATTGTTTGAATTCGCATTTAAATTAACATATTAACATTCGAACATTAACATTTACACATTAAATTCACATTTTAATTAACACGTTTGTTTACATTCATAAGGAGAGGGTATTTGTTCATTTGCCTTGAGTTGGAGTTAATTTAATTAATTTACCTTGTGCCTAGCGGCTCCTTCCGGAGCATAATCATAAGCAAATAAATTTATTGTTATTTTATGCATAAAATTTCAGTCGTGACATAAACAATCCCGTATGAAAGCTTGATGAATTTTCCTGAACAAATACTATGTACAAATAAAATGTAAAAAAATTCAATTAGCAAAATTAATTTGTTTTTTAAATCTTCTCTATCATTTCGGTCACAAAATAATTATTTATTTCATAATACTCCCCCTATATTAATTAACTTCTATAAAAACATTTTTTGTCGACATTCTATGCATCATTAAAATGGCAAAATTTTGTATTAACAATGCCGCGAGAATAACGCCATCGCCACTCGTATCGATAGTACTGCTTAATCCGATTTCCCGATAATTCTACCCAGGCCGTGTCCCATTTATTCCGGATTATCGAAATACCGGCATTTTAAAAAAGCTAACAGAGAATAATCCCGAATCCAGCCACAAAAAATCAGAGAAAATCGTCGACCGTATTTTCATTAATCGAATTAGTATCGCGGCACTCGAATGGACCCAATGAGACGTTCCGTTGCTTTTATTATTTATTACCGGAGCGAAAAGCTCCCGTGATCCTTTGAACGGTACCACGGTCCGGTTCTGTTGCTACGATACCTTTCAGGGGCAGCGGTAATCTCTCCCGAGATCGCATACATATTTATCAATTCGATGAAAAGTCCGGTCCTAACAGTTCTCACGGTTAAATCGAGCAGCGCTCGGCTTGTTAAAAACTGTCCCCCGGGAAATGAGCTGAGGCGTATTTTTCAATTATATCGAACAACGGAGAAGGTTAGCGTATTTATTTTCCAAGTTGCACACGCGCGAGTTGGCGTATTCACGTACTCTAGTGGCTCTGAATTAAAGAGATATCCGAATAATTAGCGACTCGTTACGTTTAAATAGCAATACATACTCGTTAAAAAAAAATAAACAAAGACCCCCGGGGCGATTTCTATAAAGGGAACAGCATCTAGAACCCCGGACGATTTAATTTTAGCAGCCCGTAAAAGTACGAACATACAACGTATTAATACGGGAACTGAATTGGATTCTATTGAAACGTCGCTGTTATTTTAATTGAAGGAAGCTCGAAATATCGCGGCGCGTATGTGGCCGTCTATTAACGTGGAATTAATTTTCAACCGGTACGCCGGTATCGCCCAACAACCCTTCGTTATCGTTATTCGCGAAAAATATTAAAGTTCAACGGAAAGGCGCGCGTTCCAGTGGAAAGTCACTGTTGCGACGACCCATAGAACTTTCAGTAATTTCACCGTGGAAGCCATCCGCGTCTGCCTGCCGCTGACAACTTACATAGAATTCCGTTTGCAGGAAATACGCTCTGTACACACGATTTCAGCGTGTCGCACAATTTACACTTGTCCGAGCTATTGACAAGGGAAATTTTACGTCTCACGACGTTTCCACGTGGAATTCGTGCCCGTAAATGGACTAGACACGTTCGTCAAACCCGTTGAATAAACGTTGTTAAAATACGCCACGATGCTCGGAGTAAAATAATTATTGAACGACGTGGAATCGTACTTGTGCTCAGTCATTTATGAAATGTATTAATGTGGTGAGAATGTATTAACGGGAGGAGAATTAATTGCACATTTTGCAAAAATATGAGTTTTAACGATATTTCAAGCAAGAGAAAATTAATTAGATTTGTTATTAAATTAACATCTCAGGCATTTATTAAACAGTTCGTTTTCGGCCAATGTATTGAGTATTATACTCAGAAGTAAAGTTGATTGCACATTAAAAAAAATATGAGTTTTAACGATATTTCAAGCAAGAGGAAATTAATTGAATTGTTATTAAATTATTCAAATTTGCAATACTTTTACAAACCATTCTAAATTGACAACTACACACATTAAATCACGCATTCATGATAATTACCAAGAAAATACTTTAATCTAAAATAAATAAAGTAGTTTAATGATATCTTTATCAGAAGAATTGTTAAGAAATATTCTTGTGTCTGGGTGGCCTTGAGCGACCATTCGATTTGACTCCGACTCTGGAAGAACGGGGAATTAGAAGATTCATAGCGAGCCGCGCCCGTTTCGGAGATGAATACAAGTTAGAGGTTGTTTCGAAGGTCCGCAAGAACGCGGGAGTTATTCCATCTAGCTACGCGAAACAGACGAGGCAAGTTTTGATCGCGCACCAGGCAATTATACGCGGAAACGTGTACACGTATATTTGGTACCCGTACGGGGGTATACGCTAATTGCATTGTTTCCCCCGGCCAACGTGGCTACGACGAGTAATTTATAACTTAGGAAGAGGTCGTAAAGGGAATCGTTACTAATGACATCGTAAAACCGATACAGGCGTCGTGCGTTAAACGCGCGTTCCACCGTTTGAAATATGAACGAACGACTTCCGTTTCAGATAAAACAGTGAGCCTTCCGGTGGGCCTGTGGAAAACCACCGTTTCAATTATTGTCAATTCCCACGGTGGCTTGAATCTCTAGGAAAATTGCACGCACTGATTTTCAGCTGAATCTCTGACCATGAGTATATTGTACCTATTGTTATTATATTTTCTACATGCCCAAATTTTAGGAACGCCCTGTAGAATTTGTTTGAAGGATCTCAGTTTGAAGATTTGTTGGAAAATTGCTTGGACTGATTTTCAGCTGAATCTCTGACCACAATTTTGTTGTACTTATTATTAATATATTTTCTCCATGCCCAGATTTTAGGAATGCCCTGTAGATTTTTGTATTTTGAATTTCAAAGGACCTTTTGCTATACCCAATAATTCTAAAAATAGCATGATCTAAAATTATGGAGAACAATTTCATCCCTTAAACTTGAATTACTATTGTCAATAAAAAATAAAAACTTTGCACCAATGTCCTCTTTTTCAAATATTTAAAATTCCTTTTCTGTAATAAACGAACCAAATAAAATAATACATATTAAACATACCGTCCAATCGGTCCTCTACTACAAATACCACTAATTTCGAAGCAAAAAATGTGTAAACAAGTACAAACGATCCTACATCATTAAATGAACTGTTAAACGTTTAAATAAAATTTAAACGAATTAATGAAATTAAATATGGCCAGGCTTTGCATGCCTGTTACAAGGGACTAAGAGTATTTGCTCGCTATTCATTTATACAACGTTTAAACGCGGATAAATATTTCTTTCAGCGAATTTACGAGAGCGTGTATATATATATATATATTTACGTGGCTACATTTCTGTTCGAAACGCCCAATTGATGGAACGTTCGAGTTGCACAGTGAAAAGTAGACACAGAAAAGGTTTCCGGTGTTGCGGGATAAGTTTTACCGCAGAGTTCCGCGCGAAACCACGGAAACAGAATTACGTGATGGACAGAGAGACGCAAGAATCGATGAATGGGTGAACTGCCAATGCGGTTTAACGACAAGTAATGGATATACCTCTTATGAGACTGGCGCGGAAGTGAAGGATATCATTGAATTTAGAATACGTAGAATAATAATTGAAACTTTTTAAGTATTTACTATCCCGTTGAAATACTACGGGATAATAAATATTTGTTTTGGAGCATTCAAGTATTTATTATCACTACATGCTTTCTTCGTTATTAAATATATTAATTATTTTGGATTGCAATATTTGTATCTATCAAGAACACGTTTATAAATTGACTTTAGTGCATGGTATTATTTTTAAAATTTTATTTAATCGCGCCACTAATCGGCGCCATCTACGGCAAAACGCTCAAGCTTGTAGCGAAATAGCTGAGAATCGCAAACAATAGATGGCAGCATACTATATTTAGCTTTGAAACAAACCAAATTCATTTTCTGACAAACTTGAGTCTCATTCCAATAGATGGTGCCACGTCCCTGTTGGATCAATATCTTTTCTTTCTAACGAAAATAAGTTCTAATTCACTTCTAATTTATAAACCACGAATTAAATAGACATATTATTTAGTCAAACTGTATGCAGATGATAACAAATAGAATATAGAAGTACTACTTACCAGTGATCTACTTACCAGTGATGGTAAGTAGAGCAGTATGTACCGTCGCCATTTAGAATCACCGGGTAAACACTATTTGGCTGCAAGCTTGAGCGTTTCGCCGTAGATGTCGCTGATTAAAGGCGCGATTAAATACAAATTTAAAAATAATGCACAGAAGCAAATTAAGGAATTAGAACTAATAGAAAAGGATATTTCCACAGGAAATTTCACGCGTTCTATGCTTGGCTTTGAAAATACTTGCACATACGTAGAAATTGTCAAATTACAATATACATTCGGTTTTGTTGTCGCCTTGAAAGCAAATTGAATTAAATAATAGGAATAGAAATATTTATTTCGCTAAATAAAATAACGTTTTACCTATTTATGTTTCAGGATGTCGTTATGTTTGATCCCATCCACTGAACGTGCCCATTGTTCCTTATCATAGTTGTTCATTTTCTGCATCTTTGACAGTGGTAACTCAAAGTCGATGTCTGCATCAGCATTATCTTCAGCTGCAGCGGTTTAAGTTGCCCAGCATCCCAGTTTCCATGGTATAGCATTAGCAACGGGTAAGGCAGGACGCATTCAAGAGGTCCTGAAGGATCCGAGCAGTTGGTCACTTATACGAAGAAGGTAATCTCGAATCTACAGAAGGTCATGTGCAATTTAAAATAACAAATTGTTCTACACATGCTTTTAAGTGTATAGATTTTTTCTAAGGATATGTAGGTTAGTACTAGTAGTAAGTACTAGTAAAATAATTATTATAACAGTGCATATATTTTAATAACTTTAATCAATTTAAGTTTGAACTGCAGAAATAAATATTTTACATTGAACAAATCAAAATTAAAGTGTGTAATCGAATAAACCTTGCGATTAAGTCTGTCTCCTTTGGTTTATTAATTTCCTATTATTCACTAATATTCATTAGTATATTAATTTCCACTGTTGTTAAATTTATAGAGGAGGACGTAGTACATAGTTAGAAATTATGTCGTGATTACAATTTAATCTACAAATCCAGCGAGTGTAACCAATAATTGAATATGCTCAACAAATGTTTACAAAATGAACGCAGCATTGAATTTAAGTCAGCGAATATAACGCAAACGTTATATGCAATGTTTAATTTCCACGTTTGTTAAATTTGCAGAGGAAGACACGGTAGTTGTAATTTATGTTACGATCGCTTTTTTTAATCTAAAAAATTCGCAAGTGTAATCAGTAATCAAATTTATTAGTTTCTATTGTCTTGGGGAGCGAAATTCTTTTCCGATTTTATGGCGTGGAAAGACGATATAATAAGGAGAGAGCCGCCTCGAGCGAAGCTGCGAGTAACGAGGGAATAAGAATGGCTAGGCAGTCGAGGGAGGTTTTAGGGATGGTTCGGGGGAGGGGGTGGTTCAGGGTGTAAGATTTACTGGACTCGCTAGTAGCCGCTAACTTTGCAGGGAGTGCCTGCTCAAAAACATTAAAGCGATATAATGCGAACGCGAAAAATTTATTTCAACTTAAATCGTTACCGACTCTTTCATTTATGGTAGAGAAAAATTATTCGAGGCACCAGCAACGTTCATTTCGTCGTGTGATAACTAAATTGCTCTAGCATGCGTTGAGTTCAAATAAACAATTCAGATAACCGGTACAAGGTTCATTATTTAAAATAATAAATTTCTTTAATACACAAAAATCTAATTTTTAATATAGGTAGGGTAATGTGTTTTTTTTATTCGACAAAAAATTCTCCGACTTGTGCATTTCTTTTTTTCACCGGCGACTCAGCTGAAATCGATTCGTAGTTTTGAAAAGAAACTGTTGACTCAGGAGTATACGGATTGCAATAAAAATAAATATTCGGAGCGTATGTGTCCTAGGTGGGGTGGTAAAGTATGAGAAAGGAGATAGAAACTTGGTAGGTGGTGGTGGCTACGACGTCGTTCCCCACGTGTATGCTCCATAACGATATATAAAAGCCGACATATTTCGGAATAAATCGGTTTTTTTTTCCTTTTCACAGATTTCGTGCATAGAACGACCGATAAACTTGATATCGATGGCTCGCAGCGAAGGATGTCGAGGTGTGCTTCGACAGAAAGAGAAAGAATACGTGGAGAGATTAGGAATATTCGTCAACATCATCTCAAGTTCAAACTTTAATCCTAAAGCTTCATTCTGTCAGTATATAATTTTTTTTAGAGCGATGAATATTGCTTTCAACATTGCAATTTTGTGAAATTTTTGCGGTATACCACTCAATGATCTTTAACACTTTTGTTCTGTAAAACATGATTCATCAATTAGCTATTAAATTTATCTTATAATTACTTATTATAACAGTGCATATATTTTAATTACTTTGATCAATTCAATTTTGAATCGCAGAAACAAATATTTTACATTGAACAAATCAAAATTAAAGTGTTTAATCAAATAAACCTTGTGGTTAAGTCTTTATACATTTACAATCGTAAAGCTTCCTTTGCTGTTGTAACAATTCATTAGAAATTTGCTAAAAGATAAATATGGCGATGCTATTTAAATGTTTTTGTATAAAATGTTTAATATGTACATTTGATAGGCCTTAGGTAATGAATCTATTGAACGACGCGAGTACGATTCAAGCGAACGAAAAAGAATAAATAAATGTGCTGGTATCGTGAGAGGTAGAAATAAAGAGTGATTCAAGCTCAGCGAACACGGCGCCCCGAGAGTACATCCGGGGATCCATTACCCAGATCTTGGAGTTCAACTGTGCGAAACGACCACGAGATTTGTGTTTTCACTGTTGCGTGGGTATATTCCGCCTCGGAATGCTTCGTTCTCTTAGAAAACCCTTTTGCAAAACCTTTAGTCTTATATCTAAGTCCTATTTGGGTTCTCTTAAAAATATATTTAAAGTGGATTAGCAAACATTTTTTAGTTACAATTTTATGCCTGTAGTAATACTAAATATCTAGAGTATTAATTATATCGAAATATCAAAAGTAGCACTGCAATCCTTTGCTTATTTAATTAATCGTCGATGCATCCTTACTTTGAAACTTTACTTGTTATATGAATATTATGTTAGTTGTATCTTTTATTGAGGGTCTACAAATTCTACAAAAAAATTATTTATATACATTTGTACCATATATATTTTTCCTTTTGTCTAGGATGCATTTTGTAATGCATTTGGTCGATATCTTCATCCTCCACAAAATTCTAGAAAGTTTCATTCCTATATCTGTCCTATTCCCAACAAAATTTATTCTCAAATAAAATTCTAAATATATCCCATTAACGAATCAGCCTTGCACATACTATCAACAAAAAATTATTTCTGCCATATACATTTTTCATTTTGTCTCGAATAAATTTTGTAAAACATTTTGACGATATCTTCATCCCCACGAAATCCTAGAAAGTTTCACTCCAATGTCTGTCCTACTTCCGAAATAAAATTCTAAAAATATCCCATTGACGAATCCGCCCTTTATCGCGGGATTAGTCGAAACACAAAATTATCCGAGCATCCCTCTGGCGTGTCACTTTGAAACGGGCGATGATAGTAGAAGAGGCATGTACAGAGCGAACCGAATTACCTCCGTCATCGTAAAAGAATGAAACGGATGGCAACGGGGCAGAGACAGACCGCGATCTGTTTTAGGTGTCCAAGCGGAGGTCAGGACTTTCAGGAGCGTATAATTAATTTCCCATGTCACTCGAGTTTCCTCCCCTGGCCTTCGTTGATCTGCCCCACGCAAATCCCCCCCGAACCACGACGACAATATTGCTGGCCATTTCGTTCGACAGTGCCCGAGCGCCTCAGTAGTTCTGCTCCTGAACCCCTTTTCGAAGCCAACCCCACCCAGAGAAAGGGGTGACTTTACGAACAAGCAACTAGGATCCATTCTCTCCCCCCTCGTCGATCCAACGATTCCTCCTCCTATACATACCGACCCGTCAATATCAGCTTCCGTAATTAAACATAACAGATCAACATTCGACGTTACGCTACCGAGCTTTCTCGTCTTCCGGGAGAAGTACAGTGGGGAGCGTACAGTATTTTTCAAAAGATGATTCAGGACGTAGGATTCAGTTCAAATTCATATTTTTACAGATACATATATTATTCTATATGGACATAATTTAAATTGTAGTGGGTGGAAATAGTACTGAAAATTAGAATTTTGAATATTGAAGTTTGTTAAGATTGTTGTAGGACACACTTAAACATCTTCTTTTACGTTTAACCCTCTATGATATTTGAAGAACCCTACTTTGATATTTAAAGTTGATGGTGCAACCAACCGTCATGTATATTGTTAATGGTTATCAGAGACATTATATTTCACAATTAAGAAGTATACGTCATCTTGTGAGGAAACTAAAATTATTTGGCAAAATATAAAATATAAAACATATTAGCATGTAAACTGAAAGTTACGTGGGCCCATAGAGGGTTAATTGTAATCATGTGCACTGCCATTTAAAATAAAAATATGTGATGTACTCCTATATACACATTTCGTTAAAATAAAAATATATGATGTACTCCATACAATTCGTGTTTGATTAAAAAATGAAAATCTTGAATCCCCTTTTGGAAAACCCTTTACCGTCGGCATGCCCGCGCGCGGAAGCGCGTGCGTCGTCTCTATACGTATCCCGAACGATCTCCTGACCCCCAGTTACTCGACTCGAATCGGTTAATTGGATAAATGTCCGATGAACGCAGGGGCCATCTCTCCCTCAAGTCCTCCTACGCTTCGTCTCATCCTCCTTCTCTTCGTTCCTTCTCTTCACTCCTTCTGCCATTCCCGGAGCTTCCCGACGGGTTATCCACCCCCCTCTCCGCCGCCTTTTACTCATTTCCGTCTCTGTCCTTATCAGGTACGCTGGGAAAACAATCGCTTTTTCCGTAGCGACGAATTTATCGAAGCATCCTGCATTTTCTTCGACGAGCACTGCAGGGGATGGACCAGCAAGGGGTGGATCGACTGGTGAAGCTTGATGTTCTTAAGATTATTCAGCTAATAAGAATTCCTTGTCCATCCTTCTCTCCTTTCGGCGCATTTTTCATTTAAAATTACTCGGTAAATTAGCTTAGTAATGAAATATATTTGTTTAATGTTATGTTGACAATATAATTTTCGACTGTTATAGGAATTCCTCGTCCATCCTTGTCTCCTTTCGGCGCATTTTTAATTTCAAATTACTAGATAAATTGCCTTGGTAACGAAATACATATATTTGTTCAATGTTATATTGACGATGTAGTTTCCAATATATTTAGTTTACTGTTCGCGTGAACGGTGACAAAGTTCTCGTATAGGCCGAGGAACTCCAACCTCGTATATCTATTTATTTTGCGATCCCCACGGTGACGGTTTTCGCGGAATATTGCATTTCCAGTTCCCGCAAACCATCTCTCTTCATTTGTCTCCTTCCGACGTCGACTTCACCCTCGGATTCTATAATCCGCTTACGGCATAGTCTCATTACACAATTTACATTATTAATTCCGCGTGTAACGTATTTTCCTTACTTATCGCCCTAAGTACGAATTTATTTCTTACTGGTCGGCCATTTTTATGCATTCGATCATGTACTTAATTTATTCTCAACAAACACCCAGAATAATAACTAAACGAATGCTAAACATTATATTAAAGGTAAAAGAAAATTACAAACTAACTTCGTTTTCAACCAAAGCTAGGAAATTTAAAAAAATCTTTATCATTTGCAGTGTTAAATGTTTAGCTGAAAAAGCTTGAATACTTTCGTGGTCCAATTATATGGTCGTTTTAATGACAACTCGGACTTATTCATATTGACGTTTCATTCGAATCGACGCGATTCGAAGTATATTTATATTTTACGTTTCCTATCGTCGTCGTATAACATCTGGCGTCCTTTCGAAATTAGGGTTTAGAGCATAGATTAGGATGCGTCGTGTTCACGTGCTGGCGGCGCTTCTTAGTGGCAACGACGGCAAATAAGGTAGTCGGATTCTAATTGCCGGCCATAAATCAAGGACAGCACCTGCACAATTTCGAAATGTTTATGGGGCGGTGCCTCTCCATCCTTCATTAGGAGGAAGTATAGATGAAACGACACACTGATTGAAGTTTAATCGACGTTCAATTGGATTAATACCATTAATCGCGTTTCCAGAAACAGAAACTTAGTTCTGCAACGTACAGGAAGGTTTGTGGAGTGGTTAAATGAAAGTAAAGGAGCTTTGTGATTTTGATTTTTAATTACAAATTGTAATTATCGTCCTATTCATGACTGACACTCTTCTAAATAAATGTAATTCATTATATAAATCATACTTAAATATAATACACTATAATATATTTACATTTGAAATATAATTGTATTTATATAATATAAAATATTGTGGCGGTCATCATATTAATGATTCACATTTATATATAAATATAATTCATTATATAAATCATACTTAAATATTGTATCGTAGCGTTACTCGCGGAATGAACAAGGCGCTAGGGGATTCGGACAATCTCATCGCCGTTTTCCTGCAGGGCGCCGAATTAGCGCGGAATTAGACCCGAAGACACGAAGAGAGGCTCAGATTAGTGGATATGTAAATTAGGAGACTCCTTCGCCTTGCTATTTGTCATTTTTGTTGAACGAGTCGGATGGGGGTGCGGAATCAGGGAGAAGCCATCGAGTAATGAAGGGAGTGAAGTCAAGGTTTCAATTATGTCATAGTGGACAGTATATTAAATGCACTAATAGTAGTATTATTATTTAAGTATGTTGTCTATCTAATTTTATTGAAGTGAGCTAGGATTTGCATAGTTAAAGACCAACGCAATAAATGTATTAATAGTAGTATTATTATTTAAGT
>NC_071981.1:804851-808208 GCF_026283585.1 Hylaeus volcanicus | reverse complement strand
AGACCAACGCAATAAATGTATTAATAGTAGTATTATTATTTAAGTATGTTGTCTATTTAATTTTATTGAAGTGAGCTAGAATTCGCATAGTTAGAAGAGCAACACAATAAATGCAGTAATAATAGTATTAATATTGAAGTACGTTAAAGTCTATTTTAATTTTATTTAAGTGAGCTAGAATTTGCATCACTAAAAGAGCAACGCGAAATATGACATTATAGAGGAAATGAAAGTACTTCTTAGGCGAAGAGTAAACCGAGAGAATGAAGTCCGTTGAAAGGAACGGAGGAGAGTAAAGAGAAGATAAAGTGCAACCCTCCCGCCAATAATATACCGACAAGCTTTATTTTATTTAAGCAGCCCCAGTTTTTCATTACATTCATTCTCACGCCTCCCTCCTTCCTCTAGCAAGATACACCGCCGAGACGAGCACGGTGGATGAAGGAATACCCCTATTTATATATTATTTACTATTCTTATTTTTGGCGACCCTCTTGCTTTATCACTGACAGAATCGATTTAAGCATATCTTTCCGAGCAGTGGAACATTCTTAACACATTTTTTTCTCTTTTCATCGTAACATGGTTCTTGATTTAAATAGTTAATTAATAACAGTGGTTGATCAGGGACAAACGAATCTTATTTATTATTATTTTAATTTTCGTTTTGGTTAAAGTGTTTCGGCAATAACTGGCATATTAATATTAAATCCTAAATTACATTATATTGAATTAAAATAAATTATATTATCCTTCTCTCGGAACCTACTGTGTGACTTAAAGATTTATTTAAAGATTCTCTTTTATGCATTATGTATCAAGTGTGCATTACGTAATTATCAAAATAATGTCTATAAAGGCGTTCTAATTGCATCAAATAAAAAAAAATAAATAATGTACACTAAACTAAATTCCTTCGAATTTCCAACGAAAGCAATAACACAACAAACGAATCACGGGAGGTTCTGTTAAAACTAGTGGAAAAAAGTCCGCGCTCGGAATCATTTTCGGCATACTCGATTTCATTCTGACGAACGAGCACATTTCGGTGTACGAGGCAGCGAGGGTAGGAAAAGAAAGCGAGTTTAGGGGTGTCGGAGATGCAAGATTACTGCCCCCCCGAAAAAAAAAACTTTTGCTTCGACTAGAAGGGATTTATCCCGGAATCCCTGTAACCTATCGAAGCAGGTCATTCCGCGCGATGTCCATGGTCGGAAAACTTAGATGACCTTGGGAATCGCAATCGATCGGCGAAAGCTTTGGGGCGGAACGCTTCGACTCACCCTTGCTGATACATACGCGATAGGAGCTCCTCGGTAACGTGAAAGTAATCGCGCGCGTTGTTACGATCTTGGCGTGAAGTTTATCGAAAAATTGCCTGTTCGTTGTTGAAATAAATCGGCAACAAGAGATGCATTTATTGTGTCATTTATTGTCTTTGATTTGTTTAATCTGCAGGAGCTAAATGTAAAATTATCATAAATGTTTCGATAGCCTGTGTATGAATTATTCTTATAGAATTATTATCATTAGGCTAGAATAACATGAATGGCTACAATAATAAAAGGGTTTTTTTTTCAGGAAAAGTGTAATTATTATTATTTTAAATTGCGACCGGGTTTAGATTTAGTGTCACAATATTAATTCACATCGTATTTCTGGATTTTATGAATATTTTCAAGAAGCGAACAATTCTCAGATGTAAATAGAAATCAACAAGACTTTTTGCTGACTATATTAGCGATCATGTTATATCCGTGCTCGTTGAAACCGAGTTCAACAGTATGTATCGAGATCTCTGCAACGGTTATTTATAACGTTGCGCTCTGAATAATTTATATTTTAATAGATGTCGGAAATTGATTTACTCGAAAATATAACGATTCATACCAGCCTGCTAAAAATGCCATATTTTTGAGGAGAGAGCCAGCTTCCGACGTTTATTAAATTAAAGATCCCTCGGAACATAACGCGATAAATGATCCTTACCGAGATCTGAAGATATTATTTTAATCGCGAATGCAGAGAAGTCCATTATTAATCGCTTGCAAACATAGTGTAATTCAGCGTTTAACAGGGAACATCGCGATCTGTCAGATGCCAGTTATCGGGAAATTTGGCCTGTGACGAACAATCTCTTACATCAAATTTAGTCGCGCCTTTGAAAGCTTTTCTAAAGTCGGCTTTTGGGTGTCATTTTTTAATCAAATAATAATAATTTTGCTTTGCAAAAGGGGCTTGAAAATTTTGTTTTTTGATCAAGTGATATGGAATACCGTCAGTCCTATAAATATTGTATGTTTATTGAAAGAATTCGTGTGATCCGAAAAAATAAAACATCCCCCAATTTTCAATCGACGTCCAAAAAATCCGAAAAAACCGCGCGCTGACTCGAAATCGCGAAATCGGAGCGGAAACGTATGCGCGTGTACGAAAACGTCTGGGTTCTCTTCCTTCCCCAAGGGTACGTGACTGCACCCCGGAGCGCTATCCCTTCTACCCCCTGAAACAGGAACATCGAGCGTTAACGGAACTCAGCCGAACCCACCCCTGGCCACCCTGACTCTTAGCCATTGCATACTTTATTGTGCGCATTATTTAAATGAGCGCAACTTCGCCGTAATCTTGCCACCGAGCAAGCCCCACCGACTCCTTTGCTTCGTTCTCTCTTCCGCCCCCGCTGTACCAACTACCTAAGCAACCCTTAACGTGTGGCTGTAGCTGGCGCGGAGAAAGGAGCGAGGAGACCGGCGAAGAACGAAGATAGGCGGCCGAAGGAGGCGGCTGGGGAAGGGAGATGGCGGGTAGGGAGGGAAATGGTTGGAGTAGGGGTAGGGTTTTAGGTGTGGGTGGTCGGCGGAGCTTTCCCTGGGGTTGCTGCTGCTGCTGCTGCTGCTGCTGTGGGGCAGAGAAGAGGCTGGCCGACCGTGTTTTTGCGAGCTGTTTCTGCTGACCAGTGCGGCTTTTCCTGTGCGGTCATCTCTCGTCGCCTCCCAAAGCTTGTAGAGTCGCTTATTGCCCCGAAGCTCCTGTTAACCGCCCTCTTTAGCTTCCTGTCCCGACAGTTCTACCTCCGCTACATCTTCTCCTCGTTTTTTTCTGTATCGACGCGCGACCACCACCAGCCAACTCTCCGCTGGATCTCTACTTGGATTCTCATCTCTTCGGCATTTCTTCGCAGAATTTGTTAACCCCTTGACGACGGGCTAGCGCGTTCCTAGGCGGTTTTGGAAGCGTATGCAGGTGGCGAATATCTCGGCGGATTACACTTTTCAGGTTCAGTAGTTAAATGAAAAATGGGGATAATTTAATTTATTTGTATTTTTATTTTTATTTCAACTTGTTTATCTTCGTTCC
>NC_071981.1:735638-804841 GCF_026283585.1 Hylaeus volcanicus | reverse complement strand
ATTTATTTGTATTTTTATTTTTATTTCAACTTGTTTATCTTCGTTCCCCCCCTTTCTTAAGAGTTCAGGTTCACAGACAAGTGGTTTATTATACTGTCGACCGTGAAAATTTCGGTTACGTTGCAGCACCTTTGCACGTTTGTTCCGACCTCCACCGTACCCAGGGGCTATTGCTTTGAGAAGGTTTAACGTAGGTGCTTTCCTCTCTTGCTTCGTGGAATGCAGACTGCATAGTTGGAGGCGTTTTTACAGCTTCATCTTAACATCTGACGAAACTTGTAGCGTTTTGCTAACCGGTGTGCAAAATTATTATATATAGTGTCAATCTCATAAGTATTCGTACTCCGTGTCTCCCTTTTTCTTTATTTAAATGGATACTTATACAATGTAACTGTAACGCTACCCTCCTATATCTCTATGAAGAAATTTGTCTGAATTAAATAATAAGTTTCATGTTTCCAAATGAATTTTTCCTGTACATATTTATGATAAACCATTTATTTACGAAACATATTATTTAATTTTATAGATACATAAAGGGTACGAATAGTAATGTGACTGACTGTATATAATTATATAATAATTCGTAGCCTTTGTTGATCTCAGTAAGTGAAGTAAATGTATACAATGTGAATTTGAACAATTATCAAGAATTCCACAGTCGGTGTAACAAATATACACGACACAACGCAGATTATTTCTAAATCTCTCGGGCAGAACAATTAGGAGAATTACACAAACGTAACAGCTGAACATTAACTCGTAATGTGACCCTTCGTTTACTCGACCGTTAGCCACACCCTACTGGCCTTCAAGGGCAAGTACTCATCATCCCTCTGTCCCTTCGATCTCTCACGCTAATCGAGGTTTGGATTTAGTCCCAAAGACGCTCGCGAGTACACAAATGTTGAAACACAAAATGTGCTTCAACACAAATGTTGAAACACAAAATGTGCTTCAACACAAATGTTGCATGTGGGAATTATTAATGTTGCAAGTCGTGACATTAGCCTGAGAACTTAGAATTTTGACAATTTAACGAAACAAAATGACGAGTAAATACTTTAACTACAATTGTAAATAATTGAATGTAAAATCGCAGAATTCATAACGTTCGACAAAAGACTCTCACAGATGGCGTTTTATACGCGACGCTCTTTAGGTTCAAATTACTGGCGGGTTTTCCTTATCTTTCTCCCTCGGTAAGCCTCGAAAGAATAACTACCGAAGATATCGATTCTGCATATGTAGCAACCGTGGCGAATACTCCATAAAGATCTCGAGAAAGTGAGAATAATGCAGCAAATTATAATATGCTACAGAATATTTCAGCATTACACATGGTCTCGTAGTATAATGCAGCAAAATTAAACATAATTCTTCATATCAATATACAGTATAATATAGCAAATCATAGTATGAAATAGAATATTTCAGCAAAATAGAGCATAGCACTGTAAAGTACAGAATATTTCAGCATTATATGTCAGAATATTGCGAAATACAGTATCTTTCAGCATTATATGTCAGAATATTCTAAAATACAGAATGTTCCAGCAACATACAACATTACACATAGTGTCGTAGTATAATGCAACATAAGGAAACGTAATTCTACATATCCATAGACAAAGTTAAACAGCAAGTTATAGAATAATACTAAATATTCAAGTAAAATACAGCATAATACTGCTACCTACAGAATATTTCCTCATTATAGGTCAATCAAAACAGTCAATCAAAGAAACAAATTTGCTGGTATTGATATCTTAAAAATTCCAAGTGTACTCGAAAATAATTATATGTTTTCGATCATTTATGAGATTTATTTAACCAGAAATATTTTACATTGCGACGTAATTTGACGTTGTGCACTTTTAAAATTCTGTTCCATGACATTTTACCCGAAAAATTAATTGTAGCGTAAAAAGGGAGGAAATGAAGATTACATCTCGACACTTGTCAGAAGTCCCGAAGTCCTAAAGCGCGAAGACAAGCTCCAGAGATGAAAAGAAGCCGGGGAACAGAGGCGAAACGGTTCGCCCTCGAGAGGCGTCGGAAACGACTGCGGCGTGAACCCGTTTTTAGTTGCGAAATATTTGTAAATATTTCCCTTTGTGGGGGCGAAGATTGGAAGGGGTTGAAGAGGCTCCTCTAGGCGGCAGGATGAGCCGAGGGTGGAAAGGATAAAAGCTTTCTGCTCTGTACGTTTGACGGTCAAACGGATCCTGTATTTGGCAAGGCCTACACTCGTCTAAAGCCCTTCAAAGAAATGCCACGTGCCCGGCATAAGCTTCTCCTACGATTAGCGCCGGCAACGGGTTGTTTGCGTTGAAAATATTCCAACCTCTGGCAGTCGGTAGCCTTCAACAATTTCCAAGATAGATTCGTTAGTATTTACGGAGTACACGGGATCCTCCCGTATCACGCTGCTATATGTTTAACCGTCTGTACGCGCATAAATGCATTTCTCCTCGAATTTATGCTTCGTGTATTTCGGTACCATTTCCAGAATTTTATGAGTCGATTATAAATATATTTATAATATTTATAAATATATTTATTTATTTATGGACGTTACATCGCGACAAGATATGAAGGAATGCTGTTGTGTTCAGGTATAGGACAAAATTCTTACCTAATTATTTCTAAACAGACTTTAATATTTTGTCAGAAATAAAATATGAATATAAATATGAATATTTATATCATAGCAGCTGTGAAAGGCGCGTCTATCTAATACTAACCGTTTCTACTTAACTTGGTATTTCGCAAACGACGATGACGGACCACAATTATTTCTTCCAACTGATTTTAATTAGCTACAGATCTTCTTTTTTTTTATTATACAGTCAATCCCACATGTATTCGTACCTTCGATATTTATTCGAAGAAATTTGCCGAATTTAAATGAACGCTTCATGTTTCCAAATAAATTTGTAATTGTAAATGTACATGTGTGAAGTTTATTCATGTACATATTTACAACGGAAAATTGATTTGTTAGCATGAAACCTATCATTTAAATTAGACACATTTCTTCAATAGATATACTTGTGGGACTGACTGTATATATTACGTTGTCCTAAAAGTTTCATTCGTGAGTTGCATTCAATTATTTTCTGCGGCAGTGTTTATATAAATAGACAATCTAATTTCTTAGACATTGATACTGTAACAGTAATGGAGCGAAATGAATTGTACACAATTTTGTAATGTAACATAAAACATAAAATATTGTGTATGTATTAATTATTAATAAAAGGAAAGGAACTTTTGGGACAACCTAATACATAATTTGGATAACTCTCCCTTATTTATATTTGGGTAGAAAATTTGGCAATCATCGGTTATGTGGCGAAGCTTATGGTTAAGGGATCAAAGGGAGCCGAGGAGGTTCGACGTAAAACAAGAAGGGGTTGTGTTGGTGAGGAATAGACTTGTTCCTCCACCGCACAGTAGATGCTTCAATCACGTAAGGGTATCCCCGATCAGTAAACAAGCAAGGGTCGTTACAGCTATGGCTAAACTGATGACTATAGGCCAATAAGAGGCCGGAGGTATTTAGGAGGGTTGTTTACGGCTACTTTTCTTTTTCTGGTCAATAAGGTTTAACCACCCCAAGAGACCGTTGATCTGTCTATCCTGTTTCCCTAATTGCTGACGCTGCAGCAACTGTTTTTATCGTGTTTACCAATTACGTTCCCCCCCGTGTTTTTTAGAACAAACTTTTTTCCCTAATTAAATTAGAACGTAATTATAAATTCGGAGAAGCTTCAAATATAATCCGACTTTTCTATCGAATTCTCTCCCGCAAATATTTAGACAAATGGACGAAGGATAATTCTAAAAATAGTAATTGAATGCAAAAATACATTTGGAGACATAGCTGCACTTAAAGATTTATTCATACGAAGCGTGCGATAACTGAGAGTAAAAACGTCAGTATAATTATTCGAGGCAAGACAACGAATCAAAAATATACAGTACAGGTCTCTTTTGCATAGTTTTCTTCCCGAGATAATCGATTTTTGATCATTCATTGGACGCGCGAGGATTTCAGTACATTTTTGCCAACGCGACTGACCATAGCTTGATATTTCTACTTGAAATCGATTCCTTGTTAAGTTTCTCGCTATGTAACGCCTCTAGATCACAAGCGCCGATGAAATTACAATATTTTGGCGCACTTTTCATGAAAAATAGACACTGAAACACCATCACAGAAAAAAAATCGGTTCGAACAGACGGGAGAAAGCACGGTACTCAGTTTAAGAGTAGCGCGACTGTAGAGAGCATTTGCATGTGCTGATCGACGGTGCGGAAGAAACGTTCTCTTCGTCGTCTTTTGCTTTTAAGCGACCTGTTTCTTCATCTACGCATATTCCACTCCCAATACGATTGATCGACCATTTAAAGTAGCCATCTCGATAACAAAATTAATAAAAATAATCGTTTCTGTAATTTTTTGACATCTCGGAATATCTCAGAGCGCAGAGTCTAAAAAAATTATTTCTGTCAAAGCACCCAAGCATCTATGCATGATCGATACCTCGCAAAACTACTGTACTTTTATTTAAAGTCGAAAAATGTCCTCAGTTTAAAAGCTTCAAATTAATAAAAATTGTTTCTGTAATTTTTTGACACCTCGAAATATCTCAGAGCGCAGAGTCTCAAGAAAGAACCACGGTCAAAGCATTCAACCATCAATGCATGATCGATACCTCGCAAAACTACTGTACTTTTATTTAAAGTCGAAAAATGTCCTCAGTTTAAAAGCTTCAAATGAATAAAAATAATCGTTTCTGTAATTTTGTAACTCCTCGGAATATCTCAGAGCGCAGAGTCTCAAGAAAGAAAAGCACCCAGCAAAAAGCTCTGTCAAAGCACCCAGTCATCAATGTATGATCGATACCTCGCACAACTACCGTACTTCGTGCAAACACATGTTTGCGCTTTGAACGCCGCAAAATAATTAGTCGAAGCAGGTGCGAGAGTTGCTTAAGAAGACTTAACGAATATGGATTAAAAGTTCTTTGTGGCAATGCTATGAGGGCCGGAGGGAGGGAGGGAGGGAGGGGGGGGGGGGACAGAGAGTCCCAGCGATGGAGCAAAAGAGAGCAAAACGTGGAACTGCAAGGCGGAGTAGGCGGCTGTACGGGCCGATGGAATTGTGTTTGTATTTTAATGAGGGGGCTATGCTAATCCCTCTCGCGGCACGCAGTCGTTTCTCGCGCCTCCCCCCTCCCTTCCCCTCAGCCGCCACTCTTCTTCGGGAGAGAAGGAAAACCCGTTTTTCCATTTCGCGGCTGCCGCAAACGGCTCATGGCGTTGAACCGAGTCTGAGCCGTGAAGAGGAGCCGCGCGGTTCCAGACCGACGAATAAATTCGCACTTCACTCGTGTATTTGCAAATTTTAAAGGGGACCGACGGCAGAGGTGGGGGTTGCCTACAACGCCCGATTGTTTTAATATCTTTTGCCTGCCTGGTTGCGCGCTCGCCACCCCGAAGGGTGTTCGCGTGCAGAACTGGGAACTGTGAGGGCCTGAAGAGGGAGGCTTTTTTCTCGGTTTTCGGGCGTCGAAGCAACGAGCTGAGAGATTAATAACGTCATGCGTGTCTTTGGTCGTCTTAAGGGGGTGGTATTTTGTTTGGATCGGTTTCGGGGCAATTTGATTGCGACTTAAATTTCTTTTTTAAATTTGGTAGAAATACGAATAGAAATAGATAGAAATGATAATACAATAAAAGATGAAATTATATAATTCATCCATGATTCTCTCTTTTAATTTTCTTTTATTATTTAGTCCTTTATTTCGTTAGTCTATTTAGTTTCTAAATTACAGATTATTCCCGTGAATTCGTAGTGAGTTTAAAATATATAGGTTCAAACGTCGTTTCAATTATTTCATATAGAAAAGATTGAAAATAGCTTATAAAGGCTAAAAAAATTCACAATATCTTCTCTCAACCCCTCAGACTGATCTAATTAAAAAATTCCTTATTCATCCTGCTCTCTGCTCCAAATTATATAATAAGGTTAACATTGAACAGTGTTAGAATGGAGTATTGAATATTAGTATATTATTAAGTCTTCGATCTTAAATATATCTCTGTAGAATTTTGTCCAACTTCCGTTTATAATTCTAGCTTGAGGTTATACATAATCAGATTTGCATTCAAATGTTACTCAATCTTCATTGAAAAACCAATGAAAATTTTTCAAGTCCACCAAAGTTGTCTATTGAAAGTAATTGAAAATAATATTGAAAAATATTCAAAGATAAGAATAATATAAAATTTGATAGGATGAGAAATATTCGAAGATAAGAATAGTATAAAATTAAAAGTCATGCCACCTAACATTGAAAAATATTTAAAGATCACCTAACAGTACCGATCAGAGCAAACAGAAGACTCTATGAATAACAAGAATAACCAAAATTAAAAGACATAGTTCCACCTAAACGGAAACCTTAAAGAGGATCGTTTCATTCCCAACGGAACAAAGGGTCCACCCTATACTTTCCTGACTGAGTATGCTCGATGATGCTGCTCCTCATTCCGCTCCCGGCACCGTTTCACCCCTCTTTGACCCACTGCCATAATTTCAGGAATCGATAGCGTTCATACGCGTGCCTGCATACGTTCGTTTTCACCTCCGAACGATTGCTTCCCCAGGAAGGTCGTTAATCTCTCAAGGAAGATCGATGCAGTCATCGAAACTTCTTCGTTATTCCACCGTGTCCCGTACAAATTGCACGGATAGTTCGACGACCGTACTCGGTAGACTTTTCCTAATTAATATACCCCCGATTCCACGTCAGGGACGAAATCGGCGAAACTGGTTTCGTTGCGAAACGTAGCGCAGTTGGGCGAGTGGCCATTCCGCGAGGACCGAGGGCTCTTTTTCCAAGGGATGGAGTTCGGAAAAGTACGAAACTTCCTGGTAGACTGGGGAGTTAGGTTGATAGGGGCCAATCCAATCCAGTCGATGTATTTACAGATCACTAGCCGAGCCATACGAGCTTGTATCCCTATATCGAATTCAAATCGCGCCGATTCTACGGTATTTTTCATTGCCGGGAAAACGAACACTGGCGAAATTTTTTCCTTGTATTTACCACGCTATTTCGGGTTTTAATCAAACGTAGGTGTTTGACCTCCTGTGGTGGTGGTTAACACCTCGATGAATTTTATTTTGTTTCGAAAAAGAAATATATCTTATTTATGGGGAATATGTAAGAATATATTTATTGTTATCAATACACTGCAGTAAGATATTGAATATGAAAGTATCATTGTTTATATTCAATAAGTAAATAAGAATATATTTATCGTCATTAATGCATTGCACAAAAATATTGAATATGAAAGTACCATTACTTATATTACACTTGTCCAAAAATGGCATCGTCTTCGAATGAAAAAATTCAAATTACTGCAATCTCTCCTCATTCGCAGATAAGTTTAACGTTGAACCAACTGATAACCCGAAATGATTGTTTTACTTTTCCCCCGGTCGCCGAAGGTAGATTTACGACGAACATACTTTTCATGCCGCACTTGAAACTTTCCCCTCTTACATTTACTGTTCTTCCTTAACAGCATACATTTTACTGCCGACAAAACTTTTCGTCCCGGCGAAAAGATTTTACACGAAACAACCTTCCCTCCCAATCTCTCTTACATTTCTTCTTTTTTTTTTTTAAAGAGTAGCTATATACCCCGAAAGCAGAGTCCCGTAACGAATGCTCGCGCTCGCGATAATTATCCAATGGTATTAAAATATGCAAAACGAAGGGAAAGGTCCCCCGCGCGAAACTAGTTTACCGGAAGCAGACGCGATAATACGCTCGTCGTCGTCGCGGGCCGCGAGAACGACGCCGGCGTCTTCCAGCGACGCGAACAAGACGTCGCGGGCGATGTTATTTTCCAGCGTCGCACCAGGTTAATCATCCCCCGAAGTTACGGGAACGACACGACTGACGGGCAAACAGGAACGACGGGAATCGAGTCTCCCTTCGCGGTGCAGCGCTCGGGCGCGACGAAACCGCGCTTAAAAAACTTTTCAAATTTAACCCCATCCCTTGCGTGCGTTCCTTCCCGCGAAGAAAGCCGCGGAAAAAATGCGAATGCAGTATACACGAGACGACGAGACTCTCGTGAAATATACATTGGAAGCGAAATGCGACGAGCTGCTGTCCACTTATTTTTTATTCGGTACAATTTAGGGTTCCTAAAGGGGTGCATCCATATACGCGGTCAGTACAGAAAGTATTCGTACCCTGTGTATTCATTTAAGAAATTTATTAACACGTTGATCGCCACGTTATTCATACATGGGTGATGAATTTCTTTTTCCTTTTTTTAATTAAAAGAATTGATTTTTCTTACCGTTTCCAGTGCTCCAAATTCAATGGTTGCAGCGAACTGTTCGGAATCGTTGAAATTTTAATTAAAAAAAAAAGAGAGGAAAGTGATTCGATGTTCCAAGACCCTTAAACAAATTACTTCCGATAATGAGATGCTAAAGAAAATAAATTGCAAAAATAAGTACTAGTTTATATTGAGCAAAATCAATTTTCGATTTATATAAAAGCAAAGTGTTATGCTCGTATAAATTTTCACGAATTGTTTGGCAGTTAAATGACAGGTTTGACGTTTCCAAATAAATATTTCCTTACAGATATATACGTGAATTAACTTTACACATATATATGTATAATAAAAAATTGATTTGGAAACATTGAGCTTGCCATTTAATTTAGACAAATTTCTACAAAATAGAAGGCATGAATCGTATCTTATTTTTCATAGAGACTCCAATAATACCGTGTAAAATTGTGTATACTGTTTTAAAATACTCAGCCATATGAATTGCTGTCTTTTTGAAATGGCTTCCGAATTTCGTCATTTGATATTCCGATATCGCCGCGGAAGATAACGCAAAGTGCCTGTTTCATTTCGTTTCGCGAACCGCTGGTGATGTAACGGATCATCGAAAGTTGCGGAAAACGTAAACGGAAAAGGGTTAGAGTCCAAGGGGTAGCGGAGACGCGCGACTCCGGGGTTTCGCCTCGATTTGTATCGAAAAGGGAGACGGCGACGTGAAGTTTTCCAATTAAACGCGGATTATATCGCTTTGTCTCGGTATTGAAAATACATCGATACCGGAACACCGTCCCACCCTGTATGGAGACCGAAACCTCCCGGCAACCGTTCTCCCCCTGCACATAATCGTCCAGGCACGGGTTGAATCTTTCTCCTACCCGGAATCATCGAAACTTCGGTCAACAACGACTCGACGATATCTCGATGTATCACGAAGCAGACGAGAAGCGGGATTACCCCTGGCCTTTCCCTCCTCTCTCCCCCCACCCTCTCTCTCTCTCTCTCTCTCTCTGCCCGTTCTTCCTTTTTTTCCTTTCACCTCGTTTTCCCTTCGGCGATTGTTTAAACCGTCTGCTGGCTGTCGCCTGGCCCGGCCCCGATTCCACGTGGAAACGATTGTACTGCGAAAGAGAATGTGAAAATTTCAAGCAGGCTTGCACGCTCTTGTACACACCATCCGCGATACGCGATGTTTGCCGAAGTTCAACCAAAACGGCCCGCGCTCTCTGTCCACCGAATCTGATTAAACATTGTCGCGGGGGCTCTATTCAAGGAATTTTCAATCTTTCTTCGCGATTTGTGCCCTCGACGGCTAGAAAATTTCCACGTGGAAAATATTATTTGGAATATTTGAAAACAACGCTTGCTTGTTTTTGACATACTTGACGGCTATTGCTGAACGAATATAAATTTATGATTTTTTGTAATAGAGTGTAATAATAATAACAAGTGAAATAATTGAAAGCTCGATATGCGATTGTTGATTAGACGAAGCAGACACGTTGTTGCAATTTAATATTTGGACAAATTACCTAACAATTGTGAAAAGTTTCGTGATGCTACTTACTACTTTTTCTTTCAATTCTTGCTTTAATTTTCATTCGTCTTTTCGAGTTAGGATTTTATCTTCTAATACTAAACCTACCGAACGACGTTCATTTGTAACTATTTCTATCGTGATGGGACAAATGACTCGTCTTAAAGACACTTCTTTCGATTAAATGCAAAAATATTTTACGTGGACGTAAATTGCATAATGCATGAAAGAGCTGTACCCGAATTTGTATATAATTCAAATTAGGGGATCGAAAAGTAATCAAAATGACTTGGAAAAATTTTCCAATGATAAATCGAAGGGAATCGAACAACTGCCTTCACTCTAGGAAAATATGTTAGAAAATTATGAAAATTATTTTGTTGATTAGTATTTAAGATTTCTTTAACAAATAAATGTTGACGAAATTTTGATTACTGTATCACTGATTGAGAACTGTATAAAAAAATTTGAAAACGGTCAATTACTACTAATTAATACTACTTGATAGTGGTAGGTTTAGTGTTGATAAACCTCTGGTTTCGTTTTCACCCCTCTTCGTAATTGAACATCTGCGTTGCACACCACTGCATTACCCCATCAATGATGCACCCCGTGAGAAGGTAGTAAATTCAGATTGACTTCTCATTTATTGGCAGTATCGCATCGCTCACCCCTTTGCGTGTCAATTGCTAATAATATATGCCACGAATTGATATTTGTCAGCATTCAAACTATAGGGCACGGAGTCGAGCACCGTAACAATTACGAGTTCTTGACTTCAAACCGAAGATATCGCTCCGCCCCTTGGAGAATGCCACAGCTGGTCCCCGGTGTGTCTAAAACAATAATGTATGTATGTCGAGGAGACGCAACCTATTTTCATCTTCGTGTCGCGATGGAATTGCGGGAAAAATGTGAACGTAAAGGGGATAGTGGAGGCATTGCGGACATAATGATAGACTTTTGGTATCAAAGGTAATCGAATTCAGGGAAGAAACGTCTTCCAAGTTTTGAATTTTTATTATTGAAAGAAACCCCCTCGATAGACTCTTTTATAAAGACAGGAGTGTAGTTTACAATTTTTAGTAGCATTAAACATGAAATATTTCGTGTCTTCTTAGACAGTGTATCGGAGTACAGCGTCGAATTAATTTAGCATTTGTATGCAAATAGAACGTTAAGATTGTAAAATATTTAGATACACATTCGGTAGTACATTCTACTTTTTATTATTATGTGAATTAAATACTATTATGTGATTATGTGAAAATGGTGTTTACAGTTCGTTTCTAATTTGTAATAATTTTGTTGTGGAATTATGAAATATATGTATTTATTTCATATATTAATACATTTTCTTGACGTATATAATTTGAGTAGAATGAACCATAAAAGCATTGCGTTGTAATTAAAGAAAATTTAAAATAAAGAAAAGATCCAATACAAAATTAAAAAATGTACAATATTAAAGGGAGACAGCATATACTGTATGCATTTTGTTGACGTATATAATTTGAGTAGAACGAACCATAAAAGAATTGCGTTTGTAAATAAAGAAAATTTAAAATTCCTCCCTCAAGAGGTTAATTTCATTTTTTACCCAGTTTATCCGTATACGCCCTTCGAGGTATGATCCCTCTTTCATAAGACCCTCTGAAAGATTCTTTTCCTTCCCGCGACCTCGTTGTTTTCGAAGGGACAAGAAATTCCCGAGGAGAATCTTTTACTCGGCGAACGAGGAGGGATGAGGAAGGGCTGGCTCGCGATAATTGTTATTACCATAACGCCTGTTATAAATGATTCGGAAGATTCGTTCTTTGATTGTTATGCCCCTGTACTTAATAATACCTTAACGGAAAGAGCTAGCGCGAGTCAGACGGCAGCGAAATCAGCCGTGAGGCGATCTCACCCTTCCATCCCGTTAGCCGCGCTTTTAAATGTCTTTCAAGTTTTCAGCTGCGCGCAGCATTCTTGCCCGACAATCGGAGGGGTTACCCGCTGCCCTTTGTCCCGATAATTAAATCTAACGATTGTCATATTTTAATTGTTCTTCTTTACCGAACGGACACGGGAGACGATACCGTAACGATGGCACGGGGAGAGGGTCAGTTGGGGGTAGGGGAGGGAGGAGATGGTGACTTTTGTTCCGCTAAGTATCCTTGTCGTTTGATGTTATCGTTTAACAATCTTAATTGCTGTGAGACATTTTTCAGGATTATTTCGTGAATTTGAAAAAAATATCACCTCATAGGGGATGATCAGACGGTACTTTTTTGTATGTACAATCTGTTCATAGAATGTTTAGTTTCAGAAATAAAAATTGAAGAGTTACAAGACCTTTTCTCCGCAAATTTGATTAAATTTGTTATGGTGAAAATGAAAACAACGTTACTTGACAATTTTTTTATTTGGTGAATTTGAAAAAAATATCACCTTATAGGGGATGATAAGACGGAACTTTTTTGTATGTACAGTTTGTTCGTAGGACGTTTAGTTTCAGAAATAAAAATTGAATACTTGGAAGATTTATTGAAAAACTTGCAATTAAATTTTTGCAACGAACTTTTGACTTTTCAATTTTTAGTTTCGAAACTAAGCGTCCTATGAATAAACTGTAAATATAAAAGAGTTACGTCTCACCATCCCCTATAAACTGATATTATTTAGAAATTGATTTAACGAACATAAACATTTCTCTGACGTTATTTCTCATTTCGCAGTCAAAGGATTAAGAGAAGTCGAGGTTGCCATCAGGCTCCTCCTATAAACATATTCGTACTTTATTTTATTAAAATAATGCATCTACAGATGTACATAGACACGAGCCAGATATGACATGTATTTCTGTCTTTTTCAGAACTGAAAATTACGTGTTGACATATGTCTTGAGAATTAAATAAAACAAAACTAAAATCATTTTTAAAATTTGAATATGTCAATGAAAATTTCATATTTTCTTCCCTTTCCCTGCACAAAATGTTGTCATTGACGCAGAGGATAACCGTGGCAACTGGTTAGGAATCAGACACTCGCGAACCAATAAAGAAAGATCGAAGGGGTGGGAACAGTCGACCGATAGAAACGCTATTAGCTAATCTTTTCTGTTCCGTGTATCACGGGACACGAGAACACCTAATTCAGGCTGCACACTATAGTCGGATAATACGAGCCGAAACGATGGATCCGCTCGTTTGGTATCTCCGTCAGATAATCGCAATTGGTTGGTGGCGGGAGCGCGCTCGCGCGCGTGCCCGCGCACGCTGGGATTCCCTGCAATGCCGGAAAACATTCTCAATATTTGCAGATTGCAATGAGACATGCGAGCGTCGCTTCTTTTTTACCCTCTTTTAGATCCGCTTTAGGCGGTTTCGAGACACACGCTCGCTGGTAATGGGCCTCCAACCGCCCTCTTTCTTCTACTCTTTTTTTTCCCCCATCCCTCCGTTCTGCTTACGAACCCTTCGCCGACCCCTCGAAGAAGGCTGCTGGCACTCCACCCCCACGGCGTCCTCCCATCGAGCCCTCAATTTACCTCAACGGCACTTCCTCCTCTTCTGTCGGATCGTAGGTGTCAATTTGGTCTCGAGTACCTGCCGAAGTTTTCACGAGTTCCTCCTCTTTATCCTTTTTAATTTTTGCCATACCACTCGAACATTTGTCTCCGTTGATTGGATTCTTTGTCGACAGAAAGTTCGTGTTATCCTCGACGATCGTGGATTTAAGTTTACCGGAAATGATTCGTTCGTTGCTACAGGGTGGTCTACGAATTTATCACTAGCTTTGGTATTTTAGAATTTCTATTTTATTTTTTAGAAAATATTAATTATTTGAAATGCAGCACTTGTTGGGGTGGGGTGGGGTGAGGGGGGGGGGTTAAGGGTGTACGCAAAAGTTGTCGCATAAGGAATTCAAGAATTTCTTTTTCTAAGAAATGTTTATGTTTATTAAAGTGACAATGGTTTTAGTGAAAACTCTCGGTTTAAAAATAATCGTCTCTCCTTGATCAAATTTCTAGTCGAACAAAAATTCTTGAGCCTCCTTAAAGCTTTATAGTAATCAAGCTTCCTGGTTTCAAACATTTTCTCCCTTGGAAATCTACTCTTTTCTTTAGTGAAAACCCTTATTTGTCCACTTTCAAAATAATCGTTCCTTTTAAATAAAATTTCTATTCGAACAAAAATTCTTGAATCACGAAGCTTTATTATCCTGACCAAGCTTCCTATTTTAAAAAATGATCTCCCGTGGAATCTACTGTCTTCCATTGAGTGTTCATCACGATATCCCAGTTACCAAGTTTTTATTTCCGCAGATATTGTATTCGGACAGAGTGAGGGGTTGTTAATTCGACGTGGGGCTGTAATAATTATCAGCGTAAAACGCAATAGAAGAAATACCTCAGACAGCGGAGATAATGAAACTTAGAAGGGACGAAGCAATTGGGGGTTGTCGTCGCTCGTATGGTCGGCAAAACCTTTGCCGACTCGAGCCCCTTTGTGCATATGGAAATAGGGTTTGTCCGCCTTCGTTGCTGTTTCTGTCGTTCGCCGTCGCTGCACGCCTTGATAACTCGAGCCTGTGCTCTTTATTCGATATCTTTATTTGATATAATTGCAATCAGATTCCACGAATCGATGCGAATAGAGAGGCTCTATAGGTTTGAAAGCTGGTGACGATAAAATCCATTCTTACAAACGTCGAGCATTTAAGTTCCTTCTATTGCGACTCATTAGTATCGATTTGTCCTTCGAGACCGTGAAAAGAGGAGAACAACTTTTGAAAACACCGCTCGATTATATCCTCGGAGACGTATAATTAACTGCCATGAACGGAGGGCTGGCGTGTCGCAGGCTTGTATAAATAAGTTACGCATTGTCTTGACTTTCGAGACCGTACGTCTCGCGTTCGTACGTCCATAATTTTCTCCCCCTTTCTCTCAATAAATCAGAGGAGGATTTGTTATTTACGCACTCGACTTTTATGACGGCCACCGAGACTCGAACCCCGGTGTTCTCCTCGAATGAAATTTAAATTTTCCGTGGGTGTTGTGGTCTCTAATATATGTCTTCCTTATTTCGCGATAATATATTTTTCGCCATAATTTTTCGGTTTTGTATTCACTGCGAGACGTCTCGTATTTCGAATTGATTGCAATTACTCAAGGGATAAGTTTATGTAGCATTTTGAGTCACGAATTATTGCAAAAGGAGATCGTACATTTTATTTTTGAAGCATCAAATTTAATTAAAAAATTACCTTAATTAATACAGATGTATTAACATCTGTATTAATCCTTAGAAGCCTGATTTTTCAAATTAAATTTAGAATGATATCGATGTATTTATTATTTGAACAATTTTGTCAGCTGACGTTTATTTTTCTAACTTTTGTTTAAAAGAATTGGAATTAAATCTTGGCGACCAAAGAAAAACACTCTCTATATTTTTTCTTCACAATTGATAATTCTGTTTTCCAAACATCATTATCTCACACATAAATATTTTATTTTTACCGAAACAATTATTCCATGAAATTTTTAAAGATTCCATAATTTCAAGGAGTACAAACGTGTACCAAATGTGTTTCTTGACAGCTACTCGTACATTTTCCGAGTATCATTCGCGAAAGTTCGTTCGCCAAACACGGAAACGGGAATTTATATTTTTTTTCAACGGTGTACTTATTAGCATGAATTTAATTAGAGCGTCTCCGTGGCGGGTGCGCGTCGACACATTGTATAAATACAATTATTGTTCATAAATATTCATCCACATTTAATATCGGGACATAGCGGCGCGGGAAGTTGGAGAAGAAGGCGACAGTGAAGTTTAGCTGAAGTTTTCAGAAAATCCTCTGGCCCCTCGTCCCCTTACTTTGATGTAATAATCTGAAATTCCTCCTACGCATAATGAAGTATACGTGGCAACTTAAATTAATGGAAACACAATAGAACCGTCGGAGTGGTAAAATTGCTTTAATTATAATAACGTGTTTCCTTCACAACTTTTTTAAACGCGATTAAATGGGCTTACTTTGTTTTCGAAAATGTAGTTTAGAGTCCATAATTTAAATGGAGCACCAGTGTCGAGTTACTTTAAAGAAACAGAAATGGGAATATATACTTGAAGAATATAATAATATAAAATAATTTTTCCTGTACGAAGTTGTATGTATTGACAGATTTACAATTATAAAAAATAAATGTTAAGAATTCATTTATTCAACAGTTTATGTAAAATATACTCTTATAGAATCTTTTATATATATTTTATTTAATCTCAAGGTTGTTTAACATTCATTGTATACCATACCATATTTAAATAGATACAATTATACAATTATAGAAAATAAATGTTAAGAATTCATTTATTCAACAGTTTATATACAGTATACTCGTATAGAATCTTTCATATATATTTTATTTAATCTCAAGGTTGTTTAACATTCATTTTAAATCATGTTAAATCGCAGACTTTAAATTAAATCTTCCACAAAGAATTGAACACATAATTTCATTTTTCCTCGACCTGTAATTTTACGCCAATGACTCTGGACAGTATCACTAATTCTGCACGTCGCTATGAAAATGATATCCCGGTTAAACTCAGACAGAGTCCGACTCCTGGGCTCTTAGCATCGCCGGTCGATGAAGAATCGCTCGTTTTCAAACAAAGTAGCAGCTCGCCTCCTCCGCCGTCGTTCTTTAACTCGCCAGTTGAAATATTTGCCCGAGATTACTCTCAATTATAATTAACCTTAACAATATTCACTCTCTACACCGAGACGAAAGTTGCTCGTCTGGCCAGACTCGGGGGCCAAGGAGATTACATTAATTAATCTATTAAGATGTACATTTTTAGCAGCGGCAGTTATATCGTCTCTCTTCCATTTCCCTTTTTTATGCTTCCTTGAACGTGTTGTGGAATCCTTTTACTACTTTATTAGGAGCCCCGACGAGAGCGCGCGTTCCTTTCCTATTAAAATTTCGAATGAATATTGATCAATATTTTCAATTAACTGCGCGGCCAGCCGTGGCGACCCCGAGCCCTAAATTTGCCGGGGGAAAGGAGCGCGCGAATTTCTTTTTTCCTCGATAAAGTGCGAATGAAAAAATGCCGCTGAGGTTTGCGGCCGATGTTGCGGCTTGTCTTGCTGCGAACTACAGCGACGAACCGACGCGCGAGAAATATTTAATTAAAGTAAAAACCGAAAATTCCGCGTCCGCAACGGACGCCCGTGGTGACTTTTTTTTCGGTGGAAGCCACGTGTCACGAGAGGCCCCGTCATTATTGGTAAACTCTTCCCGGGATATTTAATTAACACGCCCCGCCTCACGTGCATCGTCAGGCGTCGAACGTTCCGAAAAACCGCGACAAACTCGTGGGCACGGATCATAGGTCGCTCTCCGGAGACAAAAAGTGGACGGAAAAATGCAATAATTAGTGGTACAGGCTTCTCCAAAAGAAGCTAGAGGATAGGGTTATTTTTTTTGTTAGGTGAACAGGGGGTAGTTTGAAGAAATTTGTCTAAATAAAATGGTAGCTCCGATGTCTTCAATGTTTCTTTATAGATACGTGTATGAAATTTATTCAGAAAAAGTTTCAGTTAAATTGAATAATTAATAATGAAAAATTCATTTCTGTCTACTTAATCTTCTCTGAATAATCTCAATTCGTGATAATATTCATTAAAGTTTTTTTCTGAAATACTGCATCATTTTTTTTAGACATACATACTACAAACATTGAACAAATGTACAAATGTAAGTGAAAGTTCAAACGGGGTGGTTTGACACGTATAGTCAGGCCTGTAAATAGTCTAAATAAATTTGTCTAAATAAAATGTTAGCTTCGATGTCTCCAAATAAATGTTTCTCTGAATAATTAATAATGAAAATACATATATTAATTTTTCTACTTAATCTTTTCCGAATAAACTCTATCCACGATAATATTTATGAATATTTTTCCTGAAATTCTGCGTCATTCTAATATTCTCGTAATTAGATTCCAGAAAATGAAATGCATTGAATTCCCACCTAAATATACCTATTAACGCAATAAAATGTCTGCTTATAATTATTACAGTTTTAAATTCTCCGGGACCTGGCCTACGAAACGGTAGACCATCCTCGTTAGTTATACATTCACGTTTCCTGTCGTTTCGCTGTATAACCATTCCTTCTTCCCGTCGCGATTAGCGGCGAGAGCTTTGAAATAAATAGTACGCCGCAGGATATTAGTTAATAATTATCGAAAACCGTTTCTCTTCTGGTTCGTCCTTCGTCTTCCGCGATAGACTTCGACGTGATTGATGTGCAAGACGTGAAAACCAATGATCAATCGATCTACGTTCATCGTACGATTACGGTTGCGATTAAGCATTCATGCACGTATGTTCCGCGGAATATTATTATTCTAGCTTCAATGGGTCGAACGGAAATTTGAATTATTTTGTATAATATCGGAAGAAGAGATATATTCTTATTATATTCTTTTTATATCCAGATTTATTTTCTTTTGTTCCTGCTAGTGAACTCGTCAATAAGGCTTATGTATGAAAATGAAGCAAACCGATTAGTTGTGTGAAACGCGCGGTAGAGTGGTGTCCCTCTAGCGATGAACACATGAAGTGTAACCACACTATTACTTCTAAAATCCCGAATTTGTAGTAATAAATTAAACTAAATCTGTTTCGCAACGATCGTCTTCGAAAGATAATAAAGTCATGCTTTCACGCGACTTTCGTGAAATCCATGAAAACCGTATGCGTGTTGTAACAATAACAGCTCGATGGTGTGAAATGCAAATCCATCTCCAGTCTCCTGCTTTTTATTTCGTCGTTATAAAAGTTGGGAGCAAGTTCGTCTCCTCTGTTTTTTTTTTTTTTTTACGATCGACCACAATATTTCCGAGAATCTTAACGCCTTCCATTGCAAAATGGCGAGGGAAACTGGAGCATGGGGAGCATTTTACGACGAAAACATTCACTGAACGGCCAACGCTATAACACTTCGTCATTGCGATTAATAAATTTGTTTTGCTTGTTTCTTTTTCGTTAAGTTTAAGTCTTTTGTGTCTTACATATTTCTTCTCTTCTTTTTTACGTTCGATTCATTTTTAATCTTCGCTATCTGACACTGAAGAGTACTCGAATAGTACAGAATATAAAAACATGAAACGTGCATGCATATTTAAATCTATTCTTGCGTCGGACTGCATTACAGCTTCGTTTCAATTTCTAATTTATATGCATTTATTATTCGTTTATGAAAGACGAAATGTATGTTGACAACTTCCTGCTCCAATTTACTACACGACACAAATGGAATTAAATCTAATTGCTAGAATCTAACCGAATGTAATTGATACATAATTTGAAAACTCATACTTGTAGAAAACTGCTGCAAGTATGACAGAAAATTTAAGAGAGCTGTTTTAAGAAAATAATTTTCATTGCAGCATTTAATTTCTTTTTTTTTTTTACACCTACTTTATTTTGGAATTTTTTGATCCTCATTATCTACCCAAAGAAACACTCCGCGGTGCGTTTGGGTTTCATGAAGTATCCCTTCGTAACTTATGCGCCGTATTCGGAAAATGGAGAGCGTTGTCGCGTGAAGAGCATGGGGTCCCATATCAGCGCGAAAAGTCTCGGTAATCCGACAATTTGTATTTATTTCCCGGCCGAATCTTTTTTCATGGGAGTAACGATGAAAAACTTCACTCGTTACCCACGGTTCTCGGTTTCTTCGCCGAGAAAAAATTCTTTAAACCGAGTCGTGATGTACCGCGCGTTGAAGTGATCGATTTCTTTCACGCAGAGTACACGGAAACACTGAAGCATCATAAAAGATGGGCATTTTCTTTTTTTCTTGATTATAGAAGTCCAGTTCTTTAATTACATATTTATTTCCATGCTCACTTTTCTATTTTATTTGTCATGGATTACTCCCCTATAAAATTGTAATTCTTTTTCCACAGCTAGTTTCTTTTAAGAAGACTTTAAACTAGGATTATAGAATCCAGATCTTTATTTACATATTTATTTCCATGCTCACTTTTCTATTTTATTTGTCATGGATTACTCCCCTATAAAATTGTACTTTCTTTTCTCCAGCTAGTTTCTTTTTTAAGAAATCTGTAAACTAATATCAAACTACTATCAAATAAAATTGAATGCATAAAAATAAATTTTTTCAAATGTATACACCACCAATAAATAAAACCGACGAAGATTTTCTAATGTAGGAATGCAAACGTGATAGAATCGCAGTGACTGGAGAGCGCGGTATCGATTAGTTGAGCACTTATCGAGGCTACTTGGTAACGCGGAATATATCGAAGCAGAATGGTAGGACCTTCTCGTAAAGTGTCAATTAATAACACGCCGAGTGCTCGATCGCTATAACGTAGCCATCTTATTACGAGGCTGCCGGTGTCTCATCAATTTATTCGTAACGTTCTTCAACCACTTCACTGGTTTCACCTACAGGGGATGCTTAAAATACGATAGATCATATTTTTCATCCCGTGGCCTCGCATCCGAATGGAACCTTTTTTTTTTTCTTTTCTCCCCCTCGCGGAAAAATTTACAATTATAATTCATTGATACTTTAACGCGCGATATTTCATATGCATATCGCCTTGGCTCGACGCGGGTTATTCTCGAGGCTCGAGACTGAGTTATTGTTGCCTTTCGACGTCGCTCGTTGTGTATTTTAGGTAATTGTAATTCGCCGCTTGTGGCGGAGCATAATGTCGAACCGGGCGACGGTGTGATCCTTCCAATCTACGAGGCGACGTTGTTAATTGCTTCAACAAACAGACAAACAGACATGGTTTCATTTCCAAAGCGAACAGTCGTGGAAGACGATAATCTTATCTCGGCTTCCATCCTGTTTCCGAACGTTTAGAATATTCTACGAGAGCCAGTCTTCCTGGTTGAACACAAGTAAATATTGCAACATTTTATTTCGTATTATTTAATTTTGTATTATATAAATATTGCAACATTGTATTTTCTAATATTAGGGAGAGCGAGAAGTAATCAAAATTTCATCAACGTTTATTTATCAAAGAAATCTTAAATACTAACCAACAAAATAATTTCCATCATTTTATAACAATTTTTGCTAGAATTAAGGCAGTTGTTCGATTTCCTTTTTAAAAGAGTCCTTCGATTTTTCATTGAAAAACTTTTCCAAGTCATTTTGACTACTTTTCAGTCCCCTTAATAATACAACAATTTTTACTTCTAGTTCTTGATATATTTGACTTGAAAAAAGATACTTTGTAATAAAAAAAATGTTGTATCTACAGTCAGTCCCATAAATATTCGTGTACCCTTCATAAGAAATTTGTTTAATTTAAATGAATACTTTATGTTTCCAAATATAATTTTTCATTATTAATATTTACATGTGTCAAGTTTATTCCCGTATATACAATTCCTATATGTACAATGGAACATTTATTTGGAAACACGAAAATCATTTAATTTAGCCGAACTTCTTCAATAAACATAGAGAGTACGATTTCTGTAATTATTCATCAATATTTATGCGAGAGAAGGGAACAAGGGAAAATAATTCGTGGGGGACAGTAGGGGAAGAGGTACTTTAATTTGTTAACCAAAATAAACCAAAATCGCTATTAGAAGTAGCGGGAGTATCAACAAGAAAATCCGGCGTACCCTCTAACGATAAAGCGTTACGTAAACAAACCTTCCTCTTTTGTCTGTACAAGAGCTTTATCGCTATGGTTTCGCCCCATACTCATTCTTACCATATTAATGGAAGAATGTGGCCACTCGCTGTCCGTTCACAAACATGCTCCCGTTTGCTCAACTTACCATCTGCGCTTTAATATTTTTATGTTGACTGCAAAGCGTTTAAAAATTAACTGAGATTCTGATATTATTTAAGAAGTTAATGATAATCTCCAACGATCAATTCATTTAAATAGCGAACGATTTTAGCTACTTATTTGTCTGGAGATTCACAATTTACGAGAGAACGAACGCAGGGGTAGTTTATGCTCAAAAGACTTTAGGGTAGCGATATAACCGTCGTGGCTAACGTTCTGATTCGTATTTCTATCGCTGCCCCCATACTTGGTCCACGGACCAAGTCTATACTAACCACCCATCTTTTCCCTACATGCGGGCATTCTATTATGCAATTAGAGAACGGGTACCGGGAAATTCTAAGGGAAGCCCAGGCCCAAGGTATATCGCTATCGAACATGACAGGACACGGTCGTCCGACACACCCTTTCTTCGTTCGAACTCGTACGGGTCTGAACTACCCCGATGTACTGCTTGCTTATCTCAAAAACATCCTTCGTGTTTGTTCGATCCATCCGTTATCCCAAGAAAATATTTCACGCGTCCCTGTATGTAAAGTACGCACTCGACGTACATTTCAACATATTTCTAATTCAATGACGAACCTAACGCGAAACACGATCATTTCACGAGGTTGAAAAAAATATCACTTTATTGGGAGTGATAAGACGAACAGTTTTCGTATTTACAGTTTGTTCGTAGGATGTTTAGTTTCAAAAATAAAAATTTGGTAGTTAGAAGACCTTCTTCCCCCGAATTAGATTGCATTTGTTATGGTGAAAATGAAAGCATCGTTAGTAGACAATTATTTATTTGGTGAATTTGAAAAAAATATGATCTTATAGAGGGTGATAAGACGAACCTTTTTTGTATTTACAGTTTCTTCGTAGGACGTTTAGTTTCAAAAATAAAAATTGAAAAGTTAGAAGACCTTTTTTACCAGAATTCGATTGCATCGATTGCAATTATTTATTTTGTGAATTTGAAAGAAATATCACCTTATAAAGGGTAATAAAACGAACCTAATGCAACTTACATATAAATGATTGACTTGTTTTCGAAAAAAAAAAGAAATACGTTAATGAAACTACCTAAATATTATTATAAATATAATCCTGGAAGTAAGGGTACGTTCTGGTCTACCATAAAAATTGAAATTCTGGAATGTGTATTCTAATTGTATTGAGAACAAATTACGAAAATTAACAAATTAAGAAAAGAAAAGAGTTTCTCACAGAGTATGGAATTCTTTTGTACCACCACACTAATTTGATTGTCCAATATAATTCCTTCGTTAACAGTTTCACCGAGCATTCCTTGTCTATGTGGGTAGCCTGAATAACAAGTGATGGTTTAATCAGTTGCCTCGCTTCTGACATCACGCGTGCGGGTGTAGTCCGGACCAAACTTCCAATTTGATGTTTGCCAAGAACAAGGAGCCCAGTTCTTATCTGTTTCGTGAACTAACATAGGCCAGACACGCAGCCAGAGAATCGCCGAACCTTGCATTGCGACTTTAAAACCATTCTACAAAATTACATTAACCCATTCACTGCTAGACAAATTTAAAAAGTGATATTAAATTTGTTGTTTAAAAAAAAAATTTCCGGCTTTCTTTTCCAAAGGTTCACAAATTTATCCCTTGAGTAATTGCAATGAATTTGAACTATGAGTAAAGTTAAATTGTCAGAGTTACCACCAGTACTAACAGGACCACTACATTAATCGCAAACAAATCATAAAAATTTCCTCGAAACTGTGTAAACAAAGAAGAGTACTTAATTGTGGACTTCCTATCATAAACATCACGGTAATAGACATTTCGTCTGAAACGAAAAATGAAGCACCTTCGAAATTTTTACTTTGACGATATCTCCAGTCGACAACATTTTTCAGCTGCAAGGAGAATTCGTCTTATGCGAACAGTCAAAGACGACGTATGAATCACTTGGGATTCTGGGAGGTTGAATCAGTTGACCTAGTATCTGGGAAGGAGGGTGGTTTCCACCCCTTTACCTTACGTTAATTTAATAGAAGGGACGCGTGCTGCCCTAAACCACCCCTTTCCTTACCCTTTCTCACTGGCTGATACGCTAACTTACAAGGGGCGGTTATCAGACGTCCCTCGGCCCCCTACCCCCCTCGCGACCCTTCAAGATTCCAAGTTATCTACCGTCCGAGAATCTATGCTAATATCGCCAGATTAGTCTGGGAACTGCTCACAGATTGCAGCATTATTGAAATTTCAATATCGATTAATTTCTTATCCTGTAGCTTGGACGAAACCAACGGATCGAACGTTGTTACGCTAAGTCAACTTTTCTTTCGTAAAGGGTGTTCCGACAGGCCGTACGTCCATGGCTAAACGTCCATGATTCGTCCATTGGGTTCAGCCAAAACAAAGACTATGATTTCGCAAAGAACATCAGTTACATCAATAAGCAAAATTGGAGCTCGGAAAATCTTCGAGAATTCTAGAAGCAACCGATGAAAAATTAATTGGATCCTATTCTTTGCAACAAAATAAGAAAATCTAATTTCAAAGCGTTGAGAAAATTCTTGAGAATTCCAGAAACAATCGATGAACAATTAATTAGAACACCTATGCTTTGCAACAAAACATCAAAATTTAATTTAAAAGCACTGAGAAAATCCTTGAGAATTCCAGAAGCAGTCAATGAAAAATTATTTCGAACACCTATGCTTTGCAAAATAACAAAATTTAATAGAAAAACATTGAGTTTTATTAAAGAATTAACCCGCGCGTTGGGACGCCGTTTATAAAACGCGTGCACGGCATCACACTTGGAGATTTCTTCTCGATACTCGACTCCCGGGCGTTCGGACTCCCGTAACGGGCGGTGGCCGTCGTTACGCGCTGGGAAACTTTTAAAAAAGTCTAGTTAATTTCTGACCAAGGACCTCGGCGAAACTGCGCTTCGCCATCGTCCGCAAAAGGGTCCGCGAAGGGAAGTAAGGACAGCAGTAAACGTAATTTGAATTTCATGGCAGTTTAACGATCTTAATTAGAAAGCCCTTGCTCATTCCAGCTCGAGGCCGTCCAGACCTGAAACCTGGAACCTCGAATCTCGAACCTCCCTCTCGACTTAACCGGGCTTACTCAAGGAGAGACGCGTTAAGCCAAGAGGGATCTTACCTCGCTGTTTATTCTCGTATTAACACCGAGTCTAAACTAGCCGAAGACAAATCGTGTACACCGTGCAGGAAGAAGAGTCGGCTGAGCTGGACTTGAGCTGTAAGCTGCTTGTACATTTTCATTCCCATCGCTTTATTATATCGCGGAATGAAGTTCTTCTCATTCCTGGGTACAGTGCATTGCAGTCATACTTTGTAGTTTATTTAATTATAATTTAAGGATAAGGGGTAGTTTACATTCTTAACAAATTTCTTTCGGTATATCCTGATAATTAGCCACAGTGCAAATGAATTTAATTTTTTTTCAACATATCTTCCTGCAAGTCTCAATACCAATTTGCAACCAATAATAATTTGGTCTCACTAGGGTTGAAAATAAAGCACTCCGTGTAAGGGTTGAATCAACTGAAATACTAGAGGGAGAGAAGTAACCTAAGAAGAAGTCAACAACGAGTATTTGGAAGAATTCACTCGCTAAGCCATGTAAGTAACTCCCAACCCGAAATCACAAGTGGTTCTCGCGATTCTCGCGCCCCTAAAATACAAAGGTGGAAAAGTCCTGGGCGCCCGGGTAGCTTACACTAGCCATCGCAAGTATATCGAATCCGCAGTGGAAACGTGCTCGGGAAATGGTTACGGATATTGGCCGTAGATATATTTCTGAGGGAGCAAAAGGGAGCGCGTTGGAACATAAAAAGATCACTCGCCTTATAGCGAACGGTAACCCATCCCTACCGCCGTCGCCGCCACCGTCACCCCTCCCGCTCTCTCCTCGCCGTTCACAACCACCCTCCGATTTATGGAGCATTCTGTACATTCGATATTTTCTATTGTCGATCGCCCCTATTTGTCTTATTTATGTTTCTTTTAGGGACCACCCTCGGTCACCCTCCGCTGTTTCTGCCTTGGCTTGGCCGACGTCCACCCCCGGCCAAGTATACCGCCGTCCACTTTCGTGCGAAATTCATCCCCCTCTCTTTACGGACACGGACGGTCGAGCGACCACTGGATATTCCGAAGGATTTGCTCGCGATGCAAACGCCCGCGCTATATTAAAACGATATATTTCGGCGAACCGTTCGAAATTAAATACGGGGATGACGCTGTTGCTATATTGCCACTTATAGCTCGGAACTCGCGGCTACTCGATGTTTAAATATGATCGATATTTTTGTTACACAAACATCTATTTATGGTGAGGTGGGCGAGGAGACGTGGCGTATAGAATCGCGACGCGTCAGCGTCTTTGGCTACTGCTACTGGAGTCGCGATGATTCGACGCTTCTCCTGTTACGGATTGAGGGGTGAAGCTATTTTCTGCATAAATGACTAAATCTCTCTTACACTTCACGTGCTAGAGAAATTGGAAATACCTGTGTCCAGGGGGTGATAATAACAGAGCTTTTCTTTTTTTTTTTTTTTTTTTGAAGATACTGTGGGTTTCAATAATCTCTTCCTTGCATTATAATAGCAAGCATAATCTACATTATCAAAAGAAAATTCATTATTTGAAAGAAAATGCTATTTCTAAAAATATCAGAGACAACTGAGCGACACACTCGAGTGTATTTCAGAGAATGAGGCTCTGCTCCGATACTTTTCTTACCCACTGTATATTTCGTCGGAATTGTTTGATCCCGCTCGTCAGGACGTTGGAGGGTCGAATTTATGGTGTCGAGCGATACGGTTTATTGAAAATTATGCATCTCCCCAGTCCCGCGAACCGAAAAAAAGACCGTCGAATAGAGCTATTCTAATAATCGTGTGTACCCCACCTGTAATTCATGGAGGCGAAAGCGCGGCTCAAAGCACACAATGCTTATATACTTTGCTACGCGATAAATAACCGTTGCCCGTATGAATCATTGCAATTTATATTTCGCGCGGCTATTTTTATCGTTCGGTGTATTATTTCACTTTCTTTTTCGCGCGTGTGTAAACCCCTGTATAAATCTTCTCTAATTAACGGATTTTAATCCATTCCCGGGTCCGCGAGTCGAATCTGACGCGGAAACTTCGTGTGTCAAATTTTTACATTCGTTTAATCGACCTTTAAAAAATGTCATCTTATAGGAAATGACGAGACGAAACATAAGATTATATTGTAACTTCAAAACTATATCTTAATAATCTGTTTGATTTCAGTCTAATTATAGAGTCACTCATTGAGAAAGAGACGAAGTGTGACTATTATCAATGAAAATATTAGTAAAAGTTTACAAAAATAATTTTAATCCATTCCCAGGTCCCAGGCTATCTCCCTGTATATCGAATTTTAAAAATTGTTAAATCGATCTTTAAAAAATATCATCATATAGAGAAATATAACATTGCCTATATTATAACTACAAAACTATTGGGTTGTCTGGTCCATGGTGATTTTTGGTGGGTGGTGCAGGCCTGAGTATACTAGAATAGTTTAAAACAAATAACATCCCTTAAAAGGTAGAAAGATTGTGGAACAAAATTGTACCTATCTAATCCAATAAATATATATTAACATTCAAACTTGCCTCAGAATTTTTCTTAATAATATATCTTAATAATCTGTTTAATTTCACTCAGGTAATAGTGTCATCAACCATTGAAAAACAACCAAGTTTCATGCGCCTATTATCAACGAAAACATTAATAAAAATGTACAAAAATAATTTTGTATATAAGTCTAACAAATCTATTAAATGTCAACATTCCACGATTATTTGTTGCACGAAATAAAAATTCCTGCGAAAAATCTGTTCCCTTATATACGCGTACGCTACGCTAATAGCCCCTTAACACACCTGCGTCGAGTGTCCCGACAAACGGTTAACCGAGGCGAAAGAACAATAAGTGGTTAAAGCGATCGAATCAAGAAACGGAGAAAGACAGAATCGCGGAGATAGAAGCGAAATTAGCCCAGAGGGACTTCTTAACAACTGGAAGAGAATAGCAGGGAGTGGGTGGCTTTTACACGCGGCTCTAACCACCCTTACGAGATACAATCCACCCCCACACCCTCCCCCTCCGTCGCCAGCGCCTCTTATGCCTCGGTAACTCTGTCGAATTTGTAGTTAAGGTTGTAAACGTGAACCTGGGAATTCGTCCCCGGCAGGATTCTCCCGTGTCGCTTCTCTCCTTGCTCGTTCGAACCCTTTTCCCTCGTTCTTCGCGCTCGCCAAGTACGCGTATATGTAAGTACGTACACGGTACACGGCTACGCAAATGTTGGATTATGTTTGCAAACCCTTCGCCGTTCGTAACACGCGTTACGTCCTACGATCTCCGAGTGTGTGTACCACCCACGTCTTACAACATCCCTTCCTTGGATAACGAGCACGATGTAATGCCTCTACCGACTTTGCTTCGGCCGATAACTTTTCGAACACCGGGCTATCGTCCATGGTAGACGCGCGTTTTCGAGGAGGGCGCGCAAACGGCGAATGACAATAAACGAGCCACTTCTGATTAAATCCTTCGTTCACGGGGTTAGTTAAATGTAACGCAGTGAAATGATAAACTTTTAGTAGCTAATTTTACTACTCTAAATGCATATTTTCAGAATTTTTAATTACCACATGAAATAATTGTTTCTAATCTTTGGGAAAAAGTATGCACAATCGGGTGGAAATTAAATTCATGAAATGATACATTTTTAGTAGCTAATTCTACTACTATGATTCCAACCTCGAAAAAAAATATGTACAATCACATGGAAATTAAATTGATTAAATCCAAGATGTTCTTAAAACACTAAACCTGATTGATTTCATGGATAAACATTTCCAAAACGGCATTCCTACCAAACCAGGTACCCGTCGACGCAATAAATATATTATCGGTGCCAGTATTAATTAATTAATCCCTTCTTAGCGCGATATCTTTCTTTCATAACGAGATAAAGGAATAAATGAGCGAACCCCGACGCACCATCCCCCCTTTTCCTTCGTACCCTTGGTTCCAGGGACGGTTCCAACCCTCTTTGGCGCACGTAACGCCGAAAAAAAGGGACGAGGAGACCCACCCCTCCGTCCTCGCAGGTTTTGCGGCGTGCTCGTCGGCCGACGCAATACGACAAAGCATCGAAATTATTTATAACGGTCGTTCGTTAAACGGAAAAACTCTGGAGGCCGCGGGCGACCGCGTCGGTGTGCGTGAATGAGGTCTCGAATCGAGCAGGAAGGGGCGGTTAAGAGAGGAACAAGGCTAGGAGTCACACGTTCTTTTTGGCAGAGGTTCTTATCAGCGCCAAATTGCGTATCGGTGCAGGCGTTGGTGCATCGGAGCTTCGGGTGGACGAAAACGTGTCCCATTCCACGCCGCGAGGGTAATATTGCCCTGTCCGTTATTTATAATCCGACTATTTACCGCCTGACTGCCGGACGAGCACAATAAAACGAAGCATCCTCTACGCTGCTGGCCGAAATTCGCTCGTGGCGCGACAAAAGTATTTTTTGTTCAATCTCTAATGTACTTTTTTAACTTTCAGATATTTCTTTTATGGATAAATGAGTTCTGAATGAGAAGGAATGTGTAAATCACATTTTAAGAGTTTGTAATTCGTATTAGGAACATTTTTGTCTAACCCGAAGTATCGAGATTAATTAATTCTTGGTCAAAATTCACTTGTAGCATGATACAAATACTTTTTGTTCGATCTCCAATGCAGTTTTTTAACTTTCAGATATTTCTTTTATGGATAAATGAGTTCTGAATGAGAAGGAATGTGTAAATCACATTTTAAGAATTTGTGATTCGTATTAGGAACTTTTTTTTTCTAATTTGGAATATCAAGATTAATTAATTCTTGGGATGTATGTGTAATATCGCATAAAAGTTATTCCAAGGATTTATCACTTGAACTTGGGGAGGAGGGAAACCTATCATAAGAAATCACTTTTCAATGATTTTTTAATTTGAAACCGTAATGGATCTGTTATTTCACTTCATATCATTCAGAAAACCAATTACACGATTATTTTATATAATAATAAAATCAAGTAACATGTTATTTTATATAATATTTAAATCACTATTATTTCGTAAGTGACAACAGGTGTGAAAACAATAACGAAATAAAATAACGTGTCACTCGAAATAAAGTTTCAAATAGTATTTCGAATATCGTTGTCTCAAAAGTGATTACAGGTACGAAAACAATAATAAAATCAAATAACATTTCAAACATTGTTATTTAAAATAAGGCGTCAGTTGAAATAATTTTTGAAATAATATTTCAATAAATATAATTCGAAAAGTGACCATGTCTAACCTCGAGCCAATATAAATGTTCAACGGTCTGTTATATTAGGTGCTTCGTATCGTGTACATGCATTTATTATCCCCCTGCTCCCACCTCCTCGCGAAAGTTTACTAGAAAATATGCTGCGGGTGGTTGCTTTGTCCGCTTATATCCGCCAGTCATTTGATTTATTCGAGATAACGAGAGCTCGCCTATCGCGAGTGTTTATGCCGGCCGCTACCCTTTTTCCCCCATTTCTCTTTCGACGAGTATCCTGGAAACGCTGGAAAAAATATTAAGAGGGTTCATCGTAGGATTATCAATTCCACGACCCCCGGTGCTCAGAAATAATTAAAACCGGCCCTGTGTCGATGCGCGGGATTCCAGCGTTTATCCGTGGAACGTTTCGCGTTAAGGAGGTCCTGGACGATCCAGGGAATCGATACTCTGCTTTGAATTTTTCTTCGGGGATGCAGGTGGCAAAAGGCTATTTTCATTTTAGGGAAATAAAGATGTTGGAAAACAAAGATATTAAGCTCTCTCTCTTGAAAATCTCTTGTATCGTAAATTGCACACATTAAGTGCAAGTAAATATTGTTTAGCAAAAAACTTATTGTCAATTTTTATTATCATATTTTTGTTGACTGCCATTATCGATCACTAGTCACTTTGATTTTATAATAATTTTATAATTTACATTTTTAGGATTTTTGGATGAAGTAGAGTTCCATATTTAGAAACTGTAAAATAAAATTATTAATTTAATAAAATATTTTTTATTAGCAATTGTCCAAGAAACAGTTGCGTCTGGATTTTTGGATGAAGCAGAGTTCCATATTTATAAACTTCAAAATAAAATTATTAATTTAAAATGTCATACCACTATCTTGGTCAATTAATGTGATCAATGTGACACAGTGAAAATTTAAGCAAAGATGTCGAGTAAGCTAGGATTACAAATATTTTTTATTAGCAATTGTCCAAGCAACAGTTGCGGCTGGATGTTAGTTCGGAGGTTCCACTGTATACCTAGACACGACATCATTAATTCGGCGCCTAGCAATCCATATCTTCGGCTAACTCCCGAGGAACTATTCCACGAGGAGATTGCAAGAAGGATGGCGAAAGGGGTTACAAAGGGGGTCAGGGAGTGGTTTAAGGAACGGGGGGAAGAACGAAGCTACATTACGAGACATCCGTCGTGCTCGGCACTAACGATAATTAGAGCGTTAAGACGACGAACGGGAGTACAGCGAGCAAGAGATGAAAAGACACAGAGGCGAGTCGATAGTATTAATTTGAGTGCGAAATGCTGTTACCGAAATTACGATTATTTTCAAATCGTCCATGTGAACGTGTATTAAAGAGGAAAATTCTAGAACGATTACTTCGTAATTAACATTATAACACTAACCGTTCAGAAATATTAAACAAGTCGAATGAATTACGTTCGAGGTATGATCGCAATGGAATTTCCAGGAAATATTTTAAGTGTCCCAAAACGGTTTCGAATGCTCGTAACCGGCGTTTTCACGAACTTTCAAAGTGTTTCGCCCGTTCTATCCAACAGGTTATCCGACGGCGAGGCTCATTGTGTACGCGTGCCGTGACGAGTAATTACAAATCCTGTTGTTTACCTTATTTTTGAAAAAATAAAGACCTGAGAAAACAAACATTCGAAACCTCATCTAAAAAGCTTCTTATACTATCAATTGCACACATATAATTATGCATGTAAATATTCTTCAGCAGAAAAATGATCGTCAATATTTTTTTATTTATTTTTGTTGGATACCAGTTTTCATTTGAAACACTATAAAAAAATAATTAATGTGCTACTTCTTTTTTACTACAGAAACTACCAGCATTTAATTCTACGAGTCTATTCGAAGAATCGAAGAATCTAGGAGGCAACACATTTATTCAGGTATTTTTTTTTCATTTTTCAGTAACTGCCAGGAGCAATATTTACATTTTTAGGAAATACGCCACCGACCGTTCGAGTGAAGCCGTGGGGCTGGGAGCAAAAGCGACTTGTTTGGTCGTGAGGACGTTACAGAGGGTTGAAGCCACCGGGGGTTGGGGGTCTCTAAGTAGATTTCAAGTGGAAGATTTATATAAGCGAGCGATATAGGTTTCGTTACTGCAGCGTAAATCGGACTTGTATTTAATATACGATAGAATGTTCAGACTTTATCGTCGACATGTTTGATCACTTCATTAAGTGAAAGTGTAGATTACTGTTAGACCCACTACAAACTTTTATCATGCAATAGACTCTGTTTTTCCAAAGGAGTACTTCTCTTTTATAAAAATAAATATTGTATAATATAATATAAATAAATATACTAATCAAACAGAAATTCAATTAAATCCGTGGCTAATTATCAAGCAGTAGATGCGACTTAAAATAAAACCCTATAAAAAGGAAATAAATATTTTTTAAATGCGTACTTGTTTTATTAAGAATTTTACTCTTAAGGATATCGATAAAAATATTTTTTAAAAAACCAGGACAAGTTGAAAAACTATTCTCTCTGAACTAGTTACCTAGTTCCTTTAATTGTTCTACTTTTCAGCCGAGGAATTAATACCTCTTTAACGAGGAATTAATAATCTCTACCTGAGAAAACTTGATAGATCAACCGCAAATACGATAAATAAATAATTCGAGGAGGTCGTAGAACGAAACTAGTTTCCAGAATGCATTCATTAGCAGGGCCTAGCTGTGATGAATCAGGGGTGTGACGTGATGTCGAAGTACGGGAGAAGTTATGCGACATTGGTTAAAACATAACGCGCTGATGTAGCGAAGTTACGAGACTTCCGACGTGTCGAGAAAGTCACACGTAGAGAGTCAGGAGTCTAACGGTGGCGCCAGGGGACTAAGAGAAATATTAAACAGTCTTGTTTTCTCGTAAATCAGTTAGAAATTCCCCTCGGATAAGGGGACAGTGAGGGTAGAGACTTGGAGAGGTGGCTGCCGACCCCTCTGGATCTCTAATGACACCCCCTACCCCCACTTTCGTAGCCGCAATTCATTCTTCAACTGATATTTACGCGGATATTTTCCACTCTTTAGTATTCCGCCATATCCTGTCCAGTTTAGCTACAATTTGCGCGTAATTGGACAGCAAGACAAAATTCAGATTGTTTTACAATAGGACTTCTTTTTAATCACTGTTGATAGATCGCAAGTTTACTTCCATTTTGCTTCAGGATTTGAAAGAGAACTTTTAAAAGTGTCTTTAGGATATCTTTCATAAAACGTGAATGTGTTATGGAATGTATGCAATTTATATTATTTATGTAATATATTTTTATATGTTGTATATTAATAACGATTTGGCTGACAGACGTATGTTGTTATTGACAGACAAAATCCTAGCATGTCCAAATCCTCTATTTTCAAGAAAAATTGTAAAGAAAATAATGAAATATTAATACACACTAAAAAAAAAAAAAACGAGAAAGCTTTATACTTCTCCCTCTTAGAAAATTACAAAATTTGCACACTGTCCCCTGAATTTTATATGAACGAATGAATTTATATCAATGATTTTACGTTCTACTTCTCTCTTCTCTTCTCTCCTCTTTGAAATAAAATTTCTCGGTCGATAAAAAACGAGGACGTGTTGTCTTGGACGGATCCTAGGGAACAAAGAAAACGGAAACGCGCGGAAGGATCAACCCCGATGACAAATTAACGAACCGCGGGGTTCTCCGGCGCACAACGATCCGCGAAGTGGCTGAAACGGTGCAAATCCACCCTTGCCGCGGCGCGCGCCTAATCCTTAGCAAAACTTCGAAGCCTTTAAAAGAGATTGATCGTCGTCTCGTCACTCGTCCTCGATCCAGTTTCTCTTTCGCGCGATTCGTCGGGACGCGTAGCTCGCGAAATGCAGAGAGACTCGACGAAATCCCGGCGCTCCGGTGTAAATACCTAGTCCAAGTATCGAGACATTAGTCACGTCTTTAAATGTAGCTCAACGCCGGGATTTCAAGACCTTAAACGGGTATATCTGCGTAGCAGTAGAACATTAGCATGGGATTTCGATACCCCGATACGAACTAGACGACACCTAAAGGACAAGCGCTGGATCGGTTATTAATGACTCGATTGGTGGGCGGTGAAACGCGACTCTATCGGGCTTGAAGCAATTTTTACGTTTCATAGGTGACGTCTGTTTTGTAGAGTTGGTTATATGCTTGTATAGTTGGTTATAGTTCGTCTTTTAAATTTAATTTATGATTTATTTGTTCAGATGTATGATCTGTTTCTTCAGATTGTATATGGTAGACAAATTGTTACTTAAATAGGAATAAAAGTATCTGATATTATTTATTTTGAACAGTTATTTTTAGTGAAGAAAAATCATAACATTAGAAAGATAAGAAGTTCTATGTTGGAGTATCGAATTATTGAATATTTGAGCTTTATGTGTTAACCCTTTGCACTTGGAGGTGCTCTTTATGGATGATGACAATGTGATTATAATACATTAGAAAAATAGAAGATAAAATTTGAATTCTCTTTCGTAGATACATCCCTGAATATTTAAAAATTCATATAAATCAAGTATCATTCCTATAAACTATACCACTCTGTAATCACTGTATTTAATATAACACTATTCCCGTGTGCATGCAGGAGTAGCTTCAAGTGCAGATGCTTAAAAAATGAATAAACGTCAAGACCATTCCAAGTCAAAGAGAACCGACACTAGTTAACCACGATCTTCCTCGCAGTGACAACGTAAACCTGACAAATTAGCGATTCCAAGCAACGTAAAATTTTCGTTTATTCCAAAAAGAGACTTAGTATCATTTCAATTAGACCGAAAAAATGTTCCTATTTACATCCTCGTAACTGTATACCGAGCTCGCTAATTAGGTCCCGTGTCTCTGATCGTTTTAACAGTTCGTCTTATTACGCACTTCAAAATGGAGGAAGAAAGAACCGGAATAGGCGAAGAGAGGAGAGGAGAGGGTTCCCTTGGTATTCGGGCAAAATGCCGAGACGGAACTGACATCCAGATGGCGGCCGGAAGAACAAACGTTGAAAAACGGAGTCGGACAGATGCGAGTATTATTTACCCGCTCGTGCATGCGTTCGTCCCGATGTCAGCACTCGCGGCTCCCATTGTTCGAAGACTTTTATAATTGGAGAGAGACGGTCAGCCGCATTAATGCGTCCATGAAGGGCCGGTCCGACGAACTTTTCAATGGAATCATAATTACGTGCTCGCTAGATATTACATTTCTCTCTTCCTTTCATCGCATCCCGCCTCTCTGCGTCCCTCTTTAGCCTGCGCTTTATTACCGCTCATTTTTATAGTTGCTGTTTCTTTATACAACTTGCCTTTGCCATTTTTTTTCATTTTTCCGACGACTTGGCCGTCGTCGATGGCAAAATTACTGAAACGTGGTTAACCGAGAGCATTTCGTTGGCTGAATCAGGACTTGTTTAATAATAGATCGTAATACAGAAGGTTTTAACCGAGAAACGAAACGTTTCCACGTTGTATACGTTGAGTAGAACCTTATCTCGAAACGTATATTTGCAATAGGATCAACTATTCTCGTTATCAGGCTGAAATCAATGAAACGTATCTCAACTTCCGTACACGTACACTGTCTTTTACCACTGTGCTACAACAACAAAGATGTTGAATATTTTATGAAGCGTCCCACGACGATAATTGATATTGTAAGTCACTGAATTTTCCTATTTGTAAGAGACTAAGAGTGTGAAAAATAAAATTTGTAAGCACTTTGTTGAAGATAGCCAAAGGAGGAGAAATTAGTGGCAATATTAAAAATTTCAAAATTTTCTATTTGAAATTGTTTGCCCATCGTTTGCTGATTAAGGGCCCGTTGGAATTTTTGTTGGGCCCTTTTTAGTTTAAAAATTACAAGCAACTCAATTTGGGAGGGGGGACAGGGTCAACTTCACGTTGGCAAAATTGAGTTGCTTATAATTTTTAAACTAAAATGGAGCAAACAAAAATTCCAACGCGAGATTCATGGGCAAACGTATGAAAAAAGAAAATTTTGAATTTTTTAATATTGGGGGGGTGGGTCAATATCACACGTTTCAGGGGCACAGTTCGTTCATCTTATCGATCAAAGGATTCCACCTCAAAATCGTCCCCGAATCACGGGTTTAATTAGAACTTTAAGCTTGATTTACATTATTATAACGATATTTTATTCGACCGGGAATTATACCCGAGTTATATTGTAAAACACTGCGGAATGACGACTAAATGGGAAAATTAAAGTTTCCCCGGGCACTTTAACCGCGAACTACACGGACCGTTCGTCGATGAAAACGTATTTTGCAGTTTCCTACTCCCGCGGAGAAATCGAAATGAATGTACATCGTAACGAGTGGCTCCTCGCCCCCTCTCCTCCCGAAATCCCGCTACTCCTCAATCCGTCGTGAAATTCGTAGAGAAAATACGGGTCTTTTCCGTTGGTCGGCTGACATTAGCGGAAATAAACCATTATGAAAATGTTCCGTAAATAGAAGCACGACCAAACGTGCTGCGGTTTTCGGGGGTCTCCACCTTTTGCCGTAGTCGGTTTCGACTTTCAAGAGGGTGGCGGCCTCGACTGGGAGGGATTATAGAGCTTTGCCAGGATATCAATTATAACCAGAAACAGTTATTCTGTGCACCGAAACCCTTTTCCGCCCCTTTCAACCCCTTTCCTCTTGCACCGTTCCGACCATTCCTAATCCTCTGTAAATTATATTATTTTCACTGTTTGTTTACCGGTCTCCCTATTCTGTTCCCTTCTGCGCAGGATTTGCGGCGACTTTCCGGCTTTCGGCGCGTCTCACCCTATCTTTACGGGGACTTCGTATTAAAATCATTACTCCGAGCGCCGTTTACCCGTAATAAGTCACCGTGGCTGGCCTCCTCCGTACCAAACTGACCCTGACGACCGATACGATGCGATAGTATCAGTATAGGTATTTGTTTCTTCGGGTTTTTTTATGCTAACTGCCTGCGAAAAAGCGTCAACGTAAAATAGAAGTTATACTTTGTTAGAACGATGAAATTTTAGTAATTCTTCCTATATGGAAGATGATGCAAGGCGCTTACGATACAATGATTTTGTCATCACAAGTGAATTATATCACTTTCAGAATACCTTTTAGTAACTAAAAGTTGCATAAAGAGTAATTAAATTGATTACTTTACGTTTGCAAAATATAGCATGATATACTCTTAATTATTCATTAGATTCATTCCTAACGTTGTATAAAAAATGATTTACAATACTTCCCTTAAATATTAATACCAGCCAGGGTTCAGGATAATTATTCAATAATGCATTCATAGTCAGAGTCATTTCACTCATATTCTCATTAAAGAATTCTATTTCTATTCAATGGACTCAAAATTCATTTCCAAATATGGTTACTTAAATTTTCAAAATATAGCATGATATACTCTTAATTATTCATTACATTCAATCCTAACGTTGTATAAAAAATTATTAACAATACTCTCCTTAAATATTAATACCAGCCAGGGTTCAGGGTAATTATTCAATAATGCATTCATAGTCGGAGTCAATTCACTCATATTCTCATTAAAGAATTCTATTTCTATTTAATGGACTGATTTCCCAAACAAATTAATAGATGGTACCAGTATTTATGCAGTTGTCTATAGATCTTCTAAAAAATTCCCATTAAAAATTCTAAACACCTCCAAGTCTCAACTCCTTCAAACTCATCCTGCTCCACCACTTCCAAGATCAAACTCCGACCCTGCCTCCCTTCACGAAACCCTTCGGCGCCTGTTTGTCAGCAACGAACGAGGCAGCGCAGTAATTACTTCGTTATGGCTGACGATTCTATTGGTACGCGCGAACAGGTATCGTTTCGACCAAGATTATTATGCAAATACTCGCGGCCGGGGTTCCGGCGCGAAAATTATGTATACCGTTACGTCCCTCCCGCGCTCGCTAACGACGTTGTTCGCCGCGGCGTCAAAATCTCCGCGGCTGCTCGCCGAAAGAATCTTACGGGGGTAGGTTCACGTACAATTTTTTTCAACGGTACACCCTTTAACGCCCTTATTTCCCCCGGTACCGTGTACCCGGACACGAGTAACGGAGGCCCTATTATGCAAATGTACGAGGTGAAACGGCCTGGACCTGGCTATGATCGTTCAGAGACAACCCCACCCACCTCCGCCGCGCTCCTGCGGGTGTAGTTTATACCGCGGCGGGGGCGGTCGAACATGGAAGCCCGCCACGAGGGAAACAGGACGCGTCTGGATACGCACGTGCATCGCTTCTAGATGCTTACGGACACGCGTGCCCTTCCAGACACCAAGAATCGTGATGTTCCTGTTGTATACACGAGAAATGCATCAGGTTGTCACCAGAGGATCCTTTTTGATGGTATTTTATAGAAGGGAAGATTCCGGAAGAAATTTCAAAGGGGGTGCAGGTATTTTTAATGTGGCAGGTGTAGAAATTAATTGGGAGGGCACACATGGAAATATTATAAATATTTACCATGCAATTTTGCCTCGAAATATTCACATTAGTAGCACATGAGACAACAAAGTAGGACTAGTAGACAAAATGTGATTGTACTGAATATTCTGATTAATGTTGGTAATTACTGTGCTACTTGTAATAATGTATTATTGTAGTGGTTGATGGCGAATGGTACACGATTGTGATAAGTAATGATTATGACTAGACTGCGGATCTTCAAGCATTTATAAAAAATCCGAATATGTAAGAAACTACAAAATGCAAACAATATGCAAGAATATAAAAAAGATCGAATGTAAAGTTCATGTTACAATATTTGCAGAATAAAAATAAATTCCTATTTAGTTCGCGAAGATTTTATTTTGGATAAAGATCCATAGTCTAATTATGACAATTTAAGATTCCAACGACTTATGAATTCATTCCTTGACTCAAGAGTTACTCCACTTCATTCCCATTTGGCAAATATTCCCTCGGACAGTTTCTGCACCTTCCAACAGATACAAAAACCGACCAAACCACTTCCTGGTCCCACTTCCGGATCAACCACACTTCCAGGACAGGCCATTGCCGCAACGAAAAACACTCCAAACCTAAGAAAGCTCAAGGTACGAATTCCGAGGGTAACTTTCGCGTGAAGCCGGCGTAAATGGATTTTCTAAGCAGAGGGTCTCGTTATCCAAGGGATGGACCGTGTTTGAGATCGATGTACGGAATGTACATTTGCACTTACGAGATCGTGTGTACACGTATGCACCTCGTAACGCGCGTACCGAATGTCTATGCATTCCACGAAGGTCGGGCCGGTGCACTAAGAGAGATCGGAAGAGTGAGCGAGACGGTGATTGTGTGGAGCGCGTGTGTCTCTGCGAGCGCGAGTGAGAATTCGCCGCTAACCAGTCGGTGGAGAAACGGTGGGAGTGTTGTTGGGGTGATAGCGGACGGGGGTGGGTGTTTACTTTTGGTGTTGGGCAAGTAGCGCCCGGCATGCATGGTTCCCTCTGATAGCAAACACTGAGTATCGATCAGTATGACTCTGGTAAACAACTATTGTAGAGTAGTATAGTATAGGACGGGGTTTTGTCCCCTTTGAACTACCCCCCACCCGTGTCCCATTCCCCGGTACCGCTGGACACCCCTTCGGCCCCTCGCAACCCCTTCGTTCTGTGTGCCAACCCTGCGTCCACCCATTCCCATCCTCAACAACTCCGTCCTGTACTCGCGATATGCTTGCTTACGTGTCGAGCAGGGCCGTCCTAATCGAAGAATCCTCCTAAGAAACGGGAAACGTCGGGGGTGAATCGTGTTTATGACTATCGATACGCTCTTCAGGATACAAGAGATGAAATACATGCAGTGTGGCGAAAGAATGCTCTCGAAAATGGCGATGACACGAAGCAATATTTGTAGAGGAAGTGGAAATACTTTATTGAATATATTATTATGTTATAAATAGAAAAATGGGAGGGCAGTTATTTATTATTATTGAAGGAATTTGTCTAAATTAAATTGTGTTTATTGAAGGAATTTGTCTAAATCAAATTGTTTTTATTGAAGACTTTTTGTCTAAATTAAAAGATAGGTTTGATGTTTTTAAATAAATTTTTCATTATATGATTTCATTATATGAATAATGAAACATTTCTTTGAAAACATCGAACCTATTATTTAATTTAGACAAGCTTCTTCGATAGACATAAAGGGTGACTTACGGGACTGACTGTATCTGTGTAATTGTGTAAGTGCACTACAAATGATTTTAATGACTACAAGTTTGCTAATTAATCATTAGTTTTGTTGTTAATCAAGGACAATGAACACCGTATTAGGCGAACCAGAAAATAACCTGCGAATGTCAATACTTGTTTATCATTCATCAGCTTATTCTACACCAATTGATTTTTATCGATCAGATATTGAAAATTTACACACTAGATAGCAAAAGGTTATTGATAACGAAAACAACTACATAATTCATCAGAAATAATAACTCGTTATACATTTATTTGTTTATAAATAATAAACAAATTTATAAATAATAAACAAATTTCTTACGGGTGTGGTTTACAAAGTCTTCTTCTCATAATTATAAATACATCACGCCTGCGACGACGTTTGTATTTTATAAAGCGAAACTAGATGCCGGACTGCCGCCAAGTAGATTCAGTCGCTCATGGTCAGACAACCGCAGAGACTCCAGACAGCCACTTGGGATGACCAATCCCTGTAGCAATTCTTTTAGCAAATTTAAAAAGGTAATTGTTCCCGTTGTAGAAACATATTGTTTGTATAATAAAGTAGCATTGTTAAGGTTTCAGAAAAATTAGTAGCAAAGACTGGAATAACTACGTCCCTGAAGCGGATGCTAATCATCTTGGCGAAGGGTGTCTGAAATTGTCGCCCCATCGCGCAATCCCCGAGCTCGACAACCCCAGCGACTCACCCTAACGGCTCGCTTAACCAAACAACCTTGATAAATTATGCAAAAATCAACAACACTACGAAATGCACCTCCCACGCAACCTGGATAGATTGAGGGGTTCAACGGCATGATCCTTCCGTCCGTTGTTGTTGTTTCAAACTTTCTTTTTTTTTATGAACCACCGACCGAATTTTAAACTAGCACAACGTTAAGTCTACATCATAATCAACCATGGACTCTGCGCAATTAAAAAAAAAGAAGAAAGCAAAGACCGAGGACACCAGTTTTAAAAAATGTAAACAAGCTTGGTGTACGACCTGTAACCATGCTAACAGTAATAAATCAATTCCGATTAAATAATTCGATTCATATTTTTTACTTCTGTTTCTAACTTCTATTTTTAATTACATTTTCAAATTCTCTGACTTATAATCAAGGAGAAATACGTAACATTTTCCGGCATCAAGGGACGCGTCTGCGGTGGATAATTTTATTTCCGCCTCCTTTTTATTTTCGATTCAAAATTGACAATGGCCAGAATCGAATGAATCGCCGCGCGGAATGGCAACTCGTTCTTTTTTTTTTTTAAACGCAACGATCGATTAATGAACGCATAACAATTAGTCGGACGGTAATTCGAGGGAATTTATCACGGCCGATGTAATTTTATCAGAAATTTTCACCGAATGTAGTTTTATTACTGGTAGAACGAACCGTATTAAGCGTTTATGTCGACCGTGCATCGACGCGGACGATGTGTGCGACCCGTGAAATCCGCGAGCCAATAAATGAATATAACCGACGCGTGAGAATAAAATCCGTCGCTAAACTGTGCAACAGGTGTTGGAGGTTATTGACAATCTTTTCATCAGAATGACGGTGTTTGTGCGATATTTCGCCGAATATCGGAGCTTTTAAGCGATAACGATGTCCTTTTCACAGAGGTTACCGTTCGCCCGCATTTTCCGGTTATTACTTTTCAATGAGAAACATTAACTCGCGAATTAATGATCGAACTGGCTTTCTCTTTGCCCAGAGACTCGGCGAGTTTCTCTGAAATAATCATCAACAGAATGCAACTTGAAATTAATCGCCATGGAATTTGGGGCTTTCTTCGAATAATCTCGATAATTTTAATACGTTGATTAGATTGTATAAATTAGGCTACGAAAATTAATTCACTCGTCTACTATTTGTATTCGTCGTTTACTATCCACGTAGTCGCTTTATCTCCTTCTGGTAGCATCCCTCTTTCTCCTACGCCATTGAGGGTTGTTATCAATACCTATGCTCGCGGCATTGTGCGATGGTTTGGTTTCGTGTCGAGAAACAAGACGAACAACAACAACAACAACAAACAACAACAAACTAGCCGATGCGAAGTCCCTCCCCCGGCCTCCCACGCTCTTGCTTTCCGCGACCTGTTTTCGCCACATTGTCCCCAGGCCCATCATTCGCTATCGCTCCGATTATAACCATGACAGTTCCAATCTTCCGCACCATACGTTCCTTTCTTGAATATGTGTCACTCTCATGCCTAACTTTCTCTAACCTCCAACAGTGTCTGCTCACTCTTTCGTTCGCTGTTTCCGGCTGAAATCGACCATTCGCGTATAGGGGAGAGAGATACCCTCTGAAAGTAGTAAATTCGTTAACGAGAAAAATAAATCGGAAGAGTTTACTGATTTAGAAGAGTTTATCCAATCGACTACGAAGGGCGTGTATATCATGTCTTCAAGAAATGGACTCAGAGAGATATTTACATTCGTCGAAAAATTTTTTTTAAAATATCTACTTATAGGTGATGATGAGACGAAACTTTTTTATAATTACAGTTTACTCATAGGACGCTTAGTATCGAAACTAAAAATTGAAAAGTTAAAAGTTTGTTGGAAAAATTGAATTGCAAGTTTTTTCAACGAATCTTCTATGTTTTCAATTTTTATCTCTGAAACTAAACGTCGTCGTCGTATGAGTGAACTGTAAATATAGAAAAGTTTCGTTTTGTCATTCTCTATAAGATGGTATTTTTTTTAATTCGATTGTTCAACTATTGTCCTTTCTTCTTAAAGAGAATAGCAACAGGATCAGACCAATACGAGATCTCACGAAAAGAGTCTCTTAAGTTTTCAATTTTTCTCTCTGAAACTAAACGTTCTGTGAATGAACTGTAAATACAAAGAAGTTTCGTCTTGTTACACCCTACAAGCTGATATTGTTTTTGAAATTCACACCCATGCGCATCTCAGAATTTCCAGCAAAAATCGTCCCGCAGTCAAAGAGTTATATAGAATTTACTTGTTCTAGGTAAAAGATTTAACATTCTACGAACTTCCTACAGATATTATATTTGAAACAGGAAAATCATGAAAATTTAGACGATTTCGTTACACTGGATTTAAGCACTAAACTTTACACGTTGTTAAATTATAAAGGTGACACGTATATTTCTATATGAAAAAACAATTCGCACCGACTTCCGCAGCCGGCGCACAGTTTTAGATACATCATCTATCGTGGTGATTACGAATTGACGATTAGGTGAAAATGTCTGCATATAACGTTGACGAGTCAAATCCTGCGTGATGTATGCATCGGAATAGGTCGTCAGCTTTAGTGTGGTTTTAGGACTAGGCCGAATCGAGCCGATACCTCGAGCAATAACTGTATCAGGGTATTTCTGGTCTCACCGTGGAGGAAACTTTAATTATAACAGAATCGTGGATGGATATATAAAGTCAGTCCCATGAGCATTCGAACTCTTTACGTTCATCGAAGGAATTAATTCAAATTATAAATAAATCCAAATAAATTTCCAAATAAATTTCCAAATAAATTTCCAAATAAATTTCCAAATAAATTTTTCATTGTGAATATGTGAATGAATAAACTAGATACGTATATATTTTAATATAAATTTTTCATACATAAATAAATAAAATCAAAATTAAAAGCATCAACTGTGTGTTTCTATAATCTTGCACTTTTTTCTTCGAAAAATTACCTCAAAAATTCTGGTGCGTCTTATACTCGAAATTAATTCGATGGCAGTGAAGACCATCTTATATATGAAGAGGACGACGAAGGGGCAATCTAATAATAAAAATGTTATTTTTTCTTTAAATTGCTTAAAAATTAAGATGCATCTCATAGTCCGTCAACGACGCCGATTTCCATAAACGTTGCACCCTATTGTTTCATCGCGAGTACAAGAAAAATACGAAAGTGTTGCAAGCCCTGAATCAAGCGACGATAAAAAATTCAAGCATCTCAAAATCGTTCCTGAGCATCGATGCTCCTTGTCGCGTTCGGCCAAAAGCGTATTTACGAACACTCGGTAAGTGCTCGCTGGAATATCCAAGAAGTGGCGTGCGACAACGAAAGAAAGAGAGAGACCGAGGTATATACGCGGAAGGGCGGAGAGAAAAGAACGACAGACAGCGAGGCAGAAGCGGCTACGTACAAGTAGCGGCTATACGCAGAGGAAGACGCGCCTGACAGAAACGGAGCTATAACTGAGCGACCGAGAGCGGAACACGTAGCGATGTAGGGGAGTAAAGAGGATCGCGAGACGTGTTCTAGGGGAGGGATGGAGACAGAGGGAGGCCGAGCGAGTGCGCCGACTCAGTAGCCGCGTGTTCGGTGCGGCCGTAGGGTTTCGCGGCCAAGCGGTGCCGAGCGTCGCACAGTCGCGACGGCAGCCACCGGCGCGCGGTACCCCTTTTTCTTCAAACTACACTTCTCAATTCCGCACGGTTCAGCGCACGTTTCCTGGCGTCGACGAAACAACGTCGAAGGATTAGGACGTGTGCACGTTGGACAGAACACGAGGCCAGGGGTTGATTCGGCTCGGCACTCGTCAGAGAGGGCGCTTCACGTCGTTAACCACCGCCACCGACCAACCACCACCAACCACCACCAACCACCGTCACAAATACCAACCCTCCAACCCTCCCACCAAACAAAAACAAAACAAAAAAAAAATACCACGCAGCCACCTTCGAGAGGGATCCACGCCGGTGGGCGAGACACCTGTTCGCCCTTTGCTAAACCACCCCGACGATACCGAAACCGCGCGCACGTGTCCCGAGCGGAGAGGTTCCGGTCCACGTGACACACCGAGAGAAATCGGCGATCGTCGCTCTTTTCACGGGAGCAGACACGTGGCGCGTACGCGGCCGCACGCGGAGGTGTCCAACGGACAGAGAGAAGCGGAGGGAGAGACGGATAGATAGATAGACGACGGAGGATAGATAATAGATAGGCGGAAAACAAGGGAGAGAGACGGTGCGAAGCGAGAGAGGAGAGAAATCGCGTGGAGAAAGAGACGAACAAAAGGGGGGAGAGAAGTACACAGACTCGGGGGTGCGGAAGGAGGGGGGAGGCGGAGAAAGGTAGAGAGGTGGCAGAGAGACAGAGACCGAGAGGGGGTGGGAGGGTGAGGACGATAGACAGGGAGGAAAGGTACCGATCACGAGGACGAAAACCGTGGAGGATAGAGGAGACGCGAGAGAAAAAGGGTCGTGTGTCTTCGTTTCGTTTCTTCGAACAATACTCTCACCAAGAGAAGGACGGAGGAACAGGCGACAGCCACGAACGAGACGACGAGGAGGAAGCGGGACATGCTGGAACCACGCTGGAGACCCGTCCAGGTAGAGACTTACCCCATCACGACACTTAGTCCCGTTCTTCGCTGCACTGTCATCGCGACATACCTACCCTTCGATGCCTAAATTCACCGCTTTACCTGCCTGACCCGTCTCTCGAGATCTCGATGCGATTCGCTCGCATCTCCCGCCATCACGCACGTACTCTCTCCACCTACCTCCGTCTCTCTCCGTTCAAAGTCTCTCTCTTTGTCTCATCACTCTCCGCCGCTTGCTTCATTCAACCGTTCTTTGCATTGCTCTTACTCAATGATGATCGCCACGTGCCATCGGCGAGTCCCTTACCACCGCTCTCGTTACTCCACCGGCTGTTGTCCCGTTGTTTTTTCACCCCCGCCCTCATCTGCCCCTTCCTGCCCCTCTCCCTACTCCCCCCGCCTTTTCTTTTCGCTCTCCAATCATTCGCATCTATCGCTTTCCGTGTCGCCGCGGTGTGCGTGCCGCTTTTGTGCCGTCGCTTTTCCTCTTTGTTACGCGGCCTCGTATCGTTGCGTTTTGTCACCGGGGATTCACCGTTCCCCGTAAACATAGGATTAAGCGTAGAAATACTCCAGGTGAAATATATGTATGTATATATGTAACGGGTACTCAAGATTTGGAATCGAGAATTGCTGAACAACCATTCGGGTAGTGTGACATTCCATCGGGAATAGAATCGATACTCGGTACTCGATTTTTAATTAACGGAATTAGGTCGTCTGCGAAAATAGAAAGAGTCTAAAATAGTATCGTTAAGTTTGTGGCGGCCTAAACGGGTGATTTTCGAATGGGTTTGTGGAAAGAGGAGGGTGTATGGGATTGTTGGGATTTTTAATGAATTTCGTTTCCTGGGGATGGACCGAGTCTCGTTGTAATGCAGACAAATGCTCGATGCTTCGAGGTACGTCTGATTGATCTTACGTTGAACGGGCCCGAGTGATATTCGTGGAAATGACACTTTAACGATCCTGACAAGACAAATAGGCGCGCCGGACAAGCGGAATGGTTGGTCGAATAAATCTCGCTACACGGTTCCAAGATTAACTACGTTCGAGTAACTAAATGCGTACCTGACTTAGTACAGAAATCTTTCCGGCAAAACGCATTTTTCCTAAAAATAACCTTGGCAGGGACCGGCTGCCTTGACGTTGCCTGGAGTTTCGAATTATATAATACCGCGCCGTGAATCACTCTGTTATTGGCCGGCACGACAACTTCGTTCGTGTAAACAGTAATGTCATCTGCTTAGCCTAAACTTGGCCGGGGCGAAGTGCAAGCGACAAGTCGCTCGTTTTTATTTTGGAAAAACTATAACGACATTAGCGGAGGTTGTTCTGTCATGAAAGCTTGACAGCGGTGATTGTTTTATTCGCGCGTAAAGAAATGAAGAACGGTTGTCGCGTTATGATGGGGCGTTTAGAAATATTCCTTTGACCCATTTCACTGGTTAAAAATATTTGCCATGTTGGTCAGTTTGATGTACTTTGCAGTTGTTTCTGAAATTACATGAATTATTGACGAATTGTTGACGAATTGTTGACGACAGTTTTGGTGAGGATGTACACTATGTGGTGTCGTATATATAGTGAGTGATCAAATTATTATGAATGTGACGAAAATGACATATTTTGTCCTTCGTGTATTTTATATTTTACGTGTTTTACTTAATATATTTTTCTTATGTTTTTCTCCTGTATGTATGGAAAATAGTGATTTGCTTCGCTTTGCATTCGAAGATACAGTATAGTGGGTGATCAAATTATATATTGTAAACTTTTGTGAACTTTGAATGTATCCTCACTCTTATTTTTCTCGTATAAATATCGAGTTTCATGTTTTCGCAACAGTGATTCCTTAGTGTATTATTCGAAATGTGAAAGTTTTAAAATGGTGGTCATATGTTGTTAACAATATTTCAATATATTTTGTAAGCATAAGTGTGCTTTCCCATTCTTGACCAAATTTAGAATATACTTATTTATTTATTCTAAGAGTGTTCTCTTCATCTCCCTCAGGCGTGCCGTACCCACGAAAATGCAGTCAATCATAGTTACTGAGGATAAACACTTCAAATAAGTGGCAAATTTGAAGCATTCGTGATAATTTGGTCAGCCACTATAGTGGTACAAGAAATAGGGTAGTTTTAATGTTAAATGCCCCTTGGACTCAAATCTCAATTATTGTACACGTTATACAAATTATATCAGCAATGCAATCTGTTCAATTTAAACAGAATATACACATTTATTAAAATAGTACGAGATATAGAAATTGTGCAAAAGATAGGTGAGCAAGTTCTTGGTATAAAGGAAGACATTCAAATTATCAATTACCTAAATATCTCAAGCTTTAAGAACTCTACGCTTTATACAAATTACTCTAGTAATTACCCTTTCAGACCTGGCGTCCACAATTGAGGACACAAAATTTAAAAATTATGACCAGCTTTCCTCGAAAACTACCCCATCAGAATTTTATTTTACTTCTTCCAACACTAATTTCAGTCTAAGTTAACCCTAAAGATAAAATTACAAACGAGGAAAGAAAAATTCAGGTCTGAAAGCGTCAAGACCATGCACAGATCAGAGTTTCCAAGAACGTATCCCTGACCCGCGGTTTTCCTGCCGCGAACGCGTTAACCGGCATCATCCCCCCGGGTTCGATGGAAGCATCCGTCGAAACAGCCCCGACGTCGTGTATTCGTTCGGTAATGGCAGTTACGCTTCAATCGAGAAACGGTCCGCGTTACCTGGGTACAGAGGTGATTTTTCTCAGGAGGATATAGTCGATGGGAGTAGACGAAGTCACGGGGAGGGATGATGGTGTGCGGGTGGCGTAGCTATGAGACTGCAGAAGTCCCGGGGTGAAGTAGGTGGAACGACGCAGAGACGGAGGCGGTCCTACCCTACTTGGGGGCGTTAAAGCAGTAGGTGGGGTTGGCCACCCCCGCGCGTCAATCCTTGCACCCGCGTCTCCGAAACCCCCCGCTGGATCTCCCGGTTCCCTTCGATCCCATATTCGCCAATCGACTAACCCACTCCGGCGCTCCTCTCTCCTTTTTCCATCTTCCGGGCGCCTCTCCAAGGTTGTCAGCCGCTCCTCCGCAGCCATCTGCTTCTGGTCCCGCTTTCGTTTCGTTCGTTGGTCCAGATTTCGTCAAAATTCGAAGGGTTTCCTCCTCGGCGAGGAAAACAGGTTGCCGTCCGAGTCAAGTCGCGCGTAGTGCTCCAAGACTCGTGTTTCGACGTTCTCGAATTTTTCTTCGATCGCGTCCTCATCGACGTGTTATTTCGCAGTGTCCAGTGCGCGACGTCGACGCACGATCGAACGGGGCATTACCTGGCTACGATTCGAGCCACCGTGTCACGCCTTCCACGTTCGAACCGTTCGAGAATCGGTTGGCAGGGTGTTGCTTGTCAATCGCGGTGTATATTTCGCGTCATCCCCGCCACGCGGTGTGCTCGCCCATCTTCTCACCTCTTCTGGCACTTCAGGCTTACGCCGGTGTCCACAGACGGGTTGAGAAGGAGGGAGGGAGGCGGGAGGGGAACCGGGGCGAGTGTGTATGCAGCCGCATAGGACGAAGATACATACGGTACAGTGTACCAACACAGTTGTGCCACTATAACCCCCGTTTTCGCGCTTGCTTGGCACGGCACAGCATCCCTCTTCGGCTACTTCCGGCCAGACTAGGCTCCGCCCACTTTTATATTAATCACGTCTTGGTTCGCTCCTGGCTTCTGTTCTCCATCTTTCTTCCCCGGTGAGCGATTTTCCGCCGTGGACGCCTGGGAACCACACCTTTGCCCGTTGGCTTATTCATGCTCCCAGGTTCGCGACAAGAGTCTTCCCCAGATATATTGTACGGTTTTTACTCTCTCGCCTCGCCGCCGCGATTGCGACGCGCTCCTTTGGGCGGCTACCGCGGACGGAATTGGTAATTCTGGTTTCGGTGGTGTGTCGAATTGCACCCTGCGACCTGGGGACGTCTTTCTGGATGAATAATCGTTATTTAGGAATTTTTGTTTTGGAGTCTGTAATATGAGAGACGATTGCAATGTTTTTTATATTAGTAACATTGTTCGGAAATCTTTTTGTACCAGCCTCATTGAATTCTTTCCTGTTGCATACTGACTCTGATAATATTATAAAATATATAATGGAACATCTGGTAATAATTAAAAAATCAATTTTGTTTCACGTCAAGATCAAAATAACGGCAATATTTAATGCACATTTACTTGTGCACTTTTATTTCGATCTTCGACCATCTTAGCATCTTTCTGTACTTCGCAATATTGTCACATGTAATGGTGAAATATGCTGTATTTAGCAGTACCATGCGCAGATTCCTGGAATATTTTGTATTATACAGTGCAGTGATACGATGAATAACGTCTTTGCTGAGAATTATCTGACATTTCTCTGATATTTATGAAAATTTCCTCCGGTAAGATCTAATTACGCGATCTAGCACTGTTATTTGTATTCATCACGCATTCCTTTATCAACGATATCAATTTGCATAAATATCTAGCGATAATCGAACGCCACCACGTGAACGAAATAGATTTGACTTGGTTCCGCGAGTACATATTGAATTGGTCCCATCAGTAGCCAAGGGGTTAATTACGTCGTCCATCTTTCCGACGCGGATCGATACCCGGCTCGATGATGTCCACGCTTCCGAATTCCAACGGGTTCTTCTGGATTTTGCACGGTGTACATCTCCCTCCCTCGTAGTTTATAACGCGTCGCTTTTTCCCTGGCACCCCCCGAAGGGGAGCAGTAACGCGATATTTCACGAATCGTCGTGTCCTCGACGGTTCGAGAGGAGTCGGAAAAAAAGAAGGAAAGAATATGAAAGGAAAAGAAGAAAAGAGCGATTCGCGTTTGGTTGTGTGGGTGATCGTCGACGTTCGTGCGTACTGAGCACGGTTCGCCAGGGGAGGTAATGAATAATAACCAGTTATTATTACCAGGTCGAGCAATAAACACGCAGCTCACAAATACACCACCCCCTCGCCGCAATAAGGGTTGTCACGCATAGGAACGACATTTGTTTTCAGCGCGTCGAGTGTGCACGTTACGAGCACCACCTTTCTACAGATATTGGCTCCATTGTTACACGTTGTGTATCGTGACTGCTCCTCCGCCGCTTTCGCGAGCCACCCGATCCTCGTGCCGCCTATCATCCGTCACAGCCACTTCAACGCCACTCCGCATTGTCCTCGTCGATTCTTCAATTCGTCGCCGACTCTCCATTTCCTTTTTTTTTCCTTTTTTATTATTTTTCAAGTGGTAATGTACGTGTTGTTGTTCCACTCGCTCGTCAACCTGCGAGGAATGTAGGCTTCGGGGCGTCATTTGGGCTGTATGCGACACTAGTTTCTAGAAGAAATTTGTTAGAATCCCTCTTTGAACATTTAACATGTCTAAAATGTTGATATTTGGAGGATTATTGAGAATGTTGATATTTTGAGGATTTTTTAGCATTCTCAGTCGATTCTATCCGTCGAAGAAATTTTTACAAATCAAACGGTTGGTTTGAATGTTATATTTATGGTAACAATTTATTTGAAAACATCGAATCTGTCATATAACGAAGAGAGTTTTTATCGATAGGCACAGGTGGTACGAATATTTATGGGAGAGACTGTATGAATGGGATATGAAAAATTAAATATTATAAAATCACATGTGAATGAGAAATTTTTAATTGGGTTAGTTGGAATAAAATTTTACGATTTTTGAATAGATATGATCCTCAAGAGATTTCGTATAATGTACAATGTTTTTAATTATACTTTAAGCACTTATACTTGAAACCTTGAGGAATTTGAATAGAAATAAGTGAGTGACATTTAAATCTAAATGCTTTATTATTTTTGTTCCTCGGTTCCATCAGAGATGAATGACTTGTGCGCACCGTCGGCAAGAGCGTCTTCGTCGTGTCGTTAAACAATCACGATTCTATTCTAAAAATTTACAAGGGAATAGGCGAAATCCTATACATACGAAACTTTGTGTATATACATAGATTTAGATATTTAGGTTATGTATTCAGATCCACATTTATGAAGACTAATAAGATTTAGAATAAAACATACATACAATAAAATAACAATGAAATATTTCTGCTTCAACCACAGTTATAAATGATTGATTATAAAGTCAAAGAATGCATTTCTACACTCAATGCAATCTCATAATTGCAGAAATGTATAAATAGTACAGAAATATTCGTCTAGTAGTTGCAGTGTTAGCAGGCGATGTCTAGCTAGTCTGGCTCGCATCAGTGGAAACAGACGATCATCGTCAGACCATTCCACATTAGACACCATGTGTCTCATTCTGAATTCGTTCATATTAAAAAACACTTTATTTACAATTAAATATCACACTATTCCGTCGAATAGACGTAAGTAAAGTGCTCCACTTTAATTCTATACGTTATTCAAAATATAAATAAAATGTCCATCCCTCCTTAGCGAAGCAGAAATATTCGACACGAATAAAATGAAACAGAATAAATAAAATAAAAGTACAGAACGAACAAAAGTACAAATAGTAAAGAAATATTCGTCTAGTAGTCGCAGTCTTAGCAGGCGATGTCCGGCCAGTCTGGCTCGCGTCAGTAGAAACAGACTATCATCGCCAGACCATGCCGCATCGGTTACGGTGTATCCCGTTGATTGATTATAAAGTCAATCAACCCATTTCTACACCCAATGCAATGTCATAATTGCAACCTTCATGAGCCACTCGAAGACATACCATAATCTTAACTCAAAGTTTTACTCGATAAATAATTCTTAGAGTGGAACGGGTTTCAAAACCGAGGATTTCTGATGATCGATCGAGCGGTCCGAATTTCTAGAGGTCGGTTCATTTTGTCGCGATAATACGCATTCCATGTCATTCCGTCGGCGCGTGTACGGCAATGCATCATCGCCCCCGCGACGGGTATTTGTCAATAGAAACAGGCATCGACGCCGCAACTGCGGCAAGTATACGTCAATATACATAACGACCGCCTGTTGACTTGTTACGTTGTCGAGTACCGCCGATGATTCGATGATTTGCCGATCCATGACTGCTCCGTGTCAAATATGCACCACGGTTGTTCTCGTAGGCGCGTTAACACGAGAACGCCGACCAGCCCCGTTCATTTGCGATCGGCGCACTAACGCGCGTCGTTACATTAAATTATCATCCTGCGATTGTGATGTACCGACGGTTTGCACGGCGACTCGTTATAACAAGATCATGGCGTCGCCTCGACGACAATTTCCCAGATACATGCGCACCATGAATAATTCGACGGCGTGCGGCTATCAATCGGAAAACGAACCATTTCGACGCGAAACTGGGAATTTGGGTCGATGGTTCGCGCTGCGAGAAATCGGATGCGAGATAAAACCGTACTGGGCCACGTGGTGTTCAAGAAAGTCTACCCAGAGATATTTTTTGGAGTGTAAAGAGAATTTATGATAGAAAGAAGGATAATTCTTGGTGATTATGGAAATTTGTGAGTGAATATAAGAAATATATCCAAATGGAAGCAAGTTTAGTAGTCAGAGTACAAGAATAAGTAACGAGGGGTGTGTTATTTTGAGGGAAATTTAGGAATTTAGGTCGAACGGTGAAGTTTGAAGGAAGCTGTTGCAACGAGGCCAGTTGGTACTACCTAGATTCTAAAAAAAATTTTAAGAATTTTGATTAGACTTCGAATAAAAATAAAAATATAATTCTTGGTGATTATTGTGATATTACTAGTTGTTAATTGTAATAGTCGGTACTACGTCCCAACTAGGAATTTTTGTTTGACTCCGAATAAAAATATAATTGTCGACGACTAGTGTAATAATATATACCTTAAATAACAGCATTTGGACTTCTATCAAGGTGTCTGTAAATGCTATAGAAATAAAAAAATATTCTCCTAAAAATTAAGGACAATTACCTTGACTCCCCATTGGCATCTTGCCTCTGCACAGTAAAAATCCAGCATTTTCCGTGGCGCAATTCTATAAAAATGCAGTTTCTTTTCGTGAAAAGAGCTTCCTCATGGACGCGATGGCACTGGGCGGACGAAAGTCGCGGAATCCCGTCGTCACAAAGGACGTTTCACGTTCCCTGTGGGACACCGAGGAACGATTCGTTGGGGAAGGGGGTGGGGGGGTGAGCTTGAAAAAAAGCCGATCATTATCCACTCGTTCTGCATTGATCGCGTTACCCGATGCAACCTCGTTTGCAGGGCTCTCCTCCACTATAATAGAGATTCTGCACGATGCTGGACATTGAGAGCGACCGCCGTATTAAAACCGTTCATGTTTGAGCTCGTGATCCCATCGCGTATTAATTATTACGCAGATTTGTACACAAAGGGGGGGGGGACGGCCAGATGCGACGCACAGATATAAACCGTAATAATCGTCTGCATCTACTGTCTTGTAATTTGAATCATGCTCTCTCGGCTGCATGACGGTCTCGGGTTGGTAAACTGAAAACGAATACACTCCCGATGGGCGTTTGAATTTTTTAATCGCTTCACTTGCCACCGCGTCGAGTCGAATACCATTGTCGGTGGATAAATAGCCGCGGTTATTGCTACCGATTAATATGATAATGGGTGGAATGAGAGGAGGAATGTTAAGTACATTTTATTCAACTGTGAAATTTTTATATCGGATCTTGCCCTTATATAAAAATGCGAACATGTTCATGATGTGTATTTATAGTGGTAGATTATTTTTTCGTTTGTAATAAACATAATAGAAATTGATCGAATACGCTGATTTTCTCCATTACCTTTCATATGAATGAAATGTCTGATTCTCTCTAGTAAAAATTGCAATTTGTTCGACATAAATAAAGTAAAATTTTGCCTGTCTTTGTCTAATAGTATGGAAATATTAGACAAAGTCTTAGAAAAAATTAGTCGCATCTTAGCAGGCGATGAGTGGTCAGTCTGGCTCGCATCAGTGAAAACAGACGACCATCGCCAGACCATTTCGCATTAAACATCATGTGCCTCATTCTGAATTCGTTCACATTAAAAATACTTAATTTACAATTTAATATCAAACTATTCCATCAAATAAACATCGTAAATAAATTGCTCTACTTTAATTTCATCTGTTATTCATAATATAAATAAATTGTCCATATTTCAAAACAAAATAAATAAAATAAAAGTGCAGTACAAACAAAAGTACAAATAGTACAGAAATATTCGTCTAGTAGTCGCAGTCTTAGCAGGCGATGTCCGGCCAGTCTGGCTCGCGTCAGTGAAAAGAGACTATCATCGCCAGACCATGCCGCATTGGTTACGGTGTATCCCGTTGCAACGTCAGCGACATAATAGAGCGACCTCGCGATCCGTAGCGAACTGCGAGCGACGGCGCATCAAAATGTAGATCGGTCTTGTTTGAATTCGCGGTTCTATCATGAATCAATTACCGCGCAGATACGCGTACACAACTCTGGAACGCGACGAAAGCCCGCGCGCGGGAAGGATGAGGGGACATAAAGAGGGATTCGCAAACAGCTGCGGGTGTCGAGCGGTATTCACCTGCGTTTTCGATGACACACGTGACTAGTCCTACATCTTGCAATTCGGTTCTTAATCTCCGTTAGAAAAATGATTTAGAAAAATATGAATAAGACTTCTACTTCATTCATAAATTCGGAAAGGTCATTGTTTCTCATCAGTCATCAGTTCTCTATGCTTCAGACTCTATGTCTATTGAAGAAAGTCTAAATAAAATAATTGGTTTGACGTATCAAAATAAATTTTTCATTAGAAAAATATACATGTGTAATGTTCATTCATGTACATATTTCTACTGAAACATTTATTTGGGAACGTCAAACCTCTTATTTAATTGAGACGAATATTTATGGGATTGACTGTATTTATCTGCATTATTGTAAAGAGGGACTCTAGACTTTCTTTTCTTTCATCTCCAACGTTCGTTTACGTCAGTTAGCTTTGGTCGATTTTTTACGAGATTAAATAAATATTAGATAGTAGAACGCTCGTCGGTAAATTAAGATTCGAAGATTTTTTAGATGTATAATTTATTTCGAAGACATCGAATGATTTATAATTTATTTCGAGACCATTGATCTATACCGCTTTCCTCCCAATGCCTGTCTTCCTGGTAGCCTATAGATTTGTCAAGTGTAATGGTTACGTAACACGTCCAACCCGTGTCTAATTCGAACCAGTCAAAGCTAACGAAGAGTTGTATTCGCGTGGAAGTGTATTTATAACGACAGACTAATTATGACCGGGTCGAGTTAACTCTTTCTTCGATGAATCGTTAGCCCTTTGACGTTCCTGTGGACCGTTACGAATTATGACCATTCGAATTATTCGCGAAACGCATTAGACGACCGATTCTCGGTATCAGTGGCTCGTGGCTGCGACGACGAGAGGAAAAATATGAATGTTTTTCAACATTGCAAACGGAAAACCGCGAGACACGTGTATTTATGAAGAACGCAACCGTGTCACCGAGCCAGACGGCGGACGATATCATCTCCAAGTTTGCTGATAAGGGTACGTCCATCACAGAAATAAATAATCAGAAGTGATTTGGACAAATTACTGCAACCGAAACTGCTTTTATCTGTCTCGATAATAATTGGTCCCTCGGGGTAATCAAAGTTGTATCATCGTATGCTTGAAATTTTAGCGGAATAATGAATAACGAATAGAAATATCCGATAATAATTTATTTACACGAGCTTTATATTCTAAGGTTGAATTATCGAATGTAAATTTCATATTGGAATAAATTTCCCAGTTTCGGTGTGGTTTAATAAATGTACGCTAAAGAACAACAAGTTCTATTTCATACTAACTCGATTAGACCGCGCTGTTGTTTACAACTGGGTCGAAACAATAAAGAACTACTTCGCGCCAGTTCCGTTCTGGATTTGTTTGGAGACGTCTTATCAATCTCCGCTTTCTAGAAATACGAGAGACACTCGCGCCGATATTGCTATCTGTTACGAATTCAATTTGCAATAAACGTCCCAGAGTAACACGAGTTTGTGCGTTGTACAACTAATTGTGGAAATTCTCATTTTCTTTAACTGTTGTCATCACCCTCGATTTATCCTGTTTCGCAATTTCAATAGTAACTTAAAACTGAAGGCATGGCTTATTGGTTAATTCAGAAAGCAACAGATTTATAAAATACATCTTTGTTCTTCCAATATGGTATTTCACAAGGAACAACTACAATAATTCAAGTTTCACAATTATTATATTAAATTAAAAGTGCTATTGAAGACATGGGTTATTGGTTAATTCAGAAAGCAACAGATTTATAAAATACATCTTTGTTCTTGCAATATGTTATTTCACAAGGAATAACTAAAATAATTCGACTTTCACAATTATTATATTAAATTAATGAAGGTATGTATTATTGATTAATTCAAAAAGCAACAGAATTCTGAAATATATCTTTGTTCTTACAATGTGGTATTTCACAAAGAACAACTATAATAATTCAAGTTTCACAATTATTATATTAAATTAAAAATGTTATTAAAGGCATGGGTTATTGGTTAATTCAGAAAGCAATAGATTTATAAAATACATCTTTGTTCTTGCAATATGTTATTTCACAAAGAACGACTAAAATAATTCACCTCTCACAATGATAATATTAATCTAAAAATACAAAGAATAACTAAAATAATTCAATTGCCCAGTCGAATACAATTATTTCTTATTTAGCTCCATACATTAACCACACACCACAAGGAAAATTTCCATAAAACACAGCAACCGCGTCGGAGAGGAGTCTAGCGTATCTAAATATTTATAATCGTCCGTTAACAGCAGATAGTACCGCGAAGCTCCTTCCTCACGGTCGCATCGGCGATGCCGCATCGTTGCATTCAATCGAAGAAACATAATTCCCTTCGCGATACCCACGCAGTTCACTTTAAATTCCTCGCAGCCGGAGCTGTCTTATCAGTTTGGCGACACCGTCTGCCTGTTGTTGAAAGAGATTGAAGAAGCCTGGCGAACACGGTGGTTCGATGCGCGTTCCCGTTTGCCAACGATTCCGAATCAGTTTCATGCCATTGATCGCCAAACGTCATCTGCCTGCTGCGTCTGGATCGCTTGGCCCGCGAGTGACTTGTTTATTCTCGTACGGGCGATAATTCGATTAGAAATTCGGGTATCGAGCGCGCTATATCCGTGAACTGGAGCCGCGTGCGAAGAAAGTGACACTCGGGAAACGCGCGCCACGAACGCGTGCAAAATTCGATCGTCTCGTATAAGGGAAGACTTCCGCAAAACTGGATTCGCCTGGGCTTCTTATGTGCTACGTTTTGGTGTTCGCGAGCTCGATCGTGCAAAAGCTACAAATGTGTTTCTTCATCGGCTGGCGCGAGGGCGGCATAAAAATACCTAATTTGTGAACCGAAACAACTGGCAAGGTTAGTTCACCTACAGCTGTCCATCGCGCTTGCATCATTTCGCGATTTCGTCGACGATCTATGGTCTAGATCTATGGTAAAGATCTCGTTAGCAAAAGTACACGTGCAAGGAGCGATCGAAACGCGGATCGCCGCGATGAAAAAATAATTTCCAGTATAATTGCTGGCGAGAGATGCTCGTTATTCTACTTTCCGCAACACCTTCTTATCTGGGCTTGCTGTGTTGTTTGCACGATATTGTTTTACTGGAGATAAGTAGCCCCATATGCTCATTATACAACCGTGCGTTTGTTTACCTCTGCTTCGTTTCCCTCGATTTCACAATCGTCGCGATACATTTAGCAATCGTGGCTCGATCCTTGAGTGCTCAAAAGTTATTTGGAATTGATCCTGAGATGTAGTAATTAATTCTGTGCCTTTTCTGTATTTGTATATTATTAATTTTCTTTGAGTAGATTTTTTTTACGTTAGAGTACCAACCTTCCGAGTACCCAACCTAATCTCCATTACAGTGGATGCATAACCTTAGTCTGAATCTGATGGACATTGCAATATATATGTAAGGTTATGTGTCCTAAATAATCTTCATTACAGTAAATACAAAACCTCAGTCCGAATCTGATGGACATTGCAATATATTCATATAATTATGTATTCTAAATACTCTCCATTACAGTAAATACAAAACCTTAGTCTGAATCTGATGGACATTGCAATATACATGTACATAATTATGTAAGGTTATGTATTCTAAATAATCTCCATTACAGTGGATACATAACCTTAGTCTGAATCTGATGGACATTGCAATATATCTACATATTCGACAATTTAAATAAGTCAGTAAATATATACTTTGTGTTTCGATCACGACTCTGTATTACTACCCAGCGATGCTCGTACAAACGATGGACCTTGGCTTTATTGTATTTACCTGCTTTTTTCCCATTCGATATCATTGATTTAGTATATTTGGAAAGGCTGTTAAGATACTGCGACGTATTTTTCGCGTAAAAATACATTCGCTATGAAACTTTTACATGCCATGACGCTATAGCCACGCCTCGAATGTTGCTCTCTTATCTGGTGCCTTTATTTTACGAATCTTTATGAACAAACGTGTGTTACATAAATTTCTTAAATTATGCACTATAGACGAGGCTTTTGATACACCCAGTAGCAATATCTTCAAATTAACTTTAACCTAGGTTAATATATACCAACGTAAAAAATCCTCTTCCAAGTTGAAGACTTTCAGAGTTATTTCTATTGTAAATAAACCAGTAGTTTAGCGTTAATAATACTCGTAGACGATCGAGTATAGGTAGATCAAGCAATCTCTGTGCAGCCAAGGGAACAAATTAACGTCAACCTAGATTAATATATACCAACGTAAAAAATCCTCTTCCAAGTTGGAGACTTTCAGAGTTATTTCTATCGTAAATAAACCAGTAGTTTCTTAATAATAATACTCGTTAATGATACTCGTAAACGATCGAGTATACGTAGATCGAGTGGAGCTGAGCGAATAAATGGCCCATTGAAATTACCGTGACACCTGAAAAATGGCGGGGAAGGAAATCGAAGATGAGAGAGCGTCGAAGGCCGTGGTCGGTTCCGTCCGTGGCGATCAGCGTCAGATCGAGGGACACGCTCGTGTCAGGAGTAGCGCGCGATAGAAAGAGACTGTAGGAAGATGACATAATCCCACTCGCGCAATTTGCGAAACAGATTTACGCGTGGGACGGGCACACCAGCGCGGGCATTTATGATAATGTGTAGCGCGGTTTACTGCTCGCGGACTCTCGGCGGTGACTGCGTTGCGTCGCGTTACATGTGTGCGTTCCACGCACGTTGAAATTCGCTTACATGCGAACCAACGACACCGACGGGCACAGTGGTTCTTAACCTTCTTGAGCTCGTCGCGTAGAATATTTAAAAAGAACGAAATTTGGGGACTATTCTAGGAGAAAGTGTTGTTGTTATTCCTTCGTGCAGTGTAATAATTAAAATTGAACTATATTTGGGGCATTCCAAGCCATTTCGATCACTTTTGGAATCGACTATTTTTTACTCGGCTGAAATTCTTTTATATTGTATATTATGATTACGAAAAAATGAAAAGAAATTATTTTCAATTAAAAGAAAAGTAGAAAACAACTTTGGCCCATGACAAAAATTAAGTTCTTTAACGAAAAATCAAAATATGATATAGAAGAGGAATTCAAATATTTTGATTTGTATTTTTTTCGCAAAGTTCATTCAAAAACGCACATTTCGAAAGAAAAAACGTTTAATTTGGTGAATTTTTGGCAGAGCTACAGTTATTTGAAGAAAAAGCGATGTTTCTTTTTTTCAAATTCATAACTTTTTTTTGGTTCAGTATAAAAATCTGCAAAAATTCACAAAAAAGTATTTAGTGGGGCAGTGTAATATAAAGAAATGTCAGCCAAATAAAAAATGGTCAGGTCCAAATGTGATCGAAATGGTGATGTTGCTTGGTGATATTTTTCAAAATGAGATTTAATATAAATAATAAATATTTTTAAATATGCATTTGTCATCCTCTGAAGTAGCAAATAGTATAATTCATATATAATTACTATATCTATTGCAAACTTAAATCATGAAAAAGTTCGGAAAATTGATTAACTAAATTCAATTGGATAATTGATATACAGTACGATATTTAATACCGATATAACAGATTGCTGACGTTATAACAGAGCAATTTAATAATACATTGCTTGTAAAGCCGGATACGAAATCGATAGTGGAACAAATCTGGTATCCAAAACAAGCGTGAGTTTAAATATAAATATTTATTTCGACCGTTTGGGCTGTGCATTTAATCTGGGTCATCTTTCGCGAAATAACAGAAGCAAATCTAAAAGTGAAAACAGATTTAAAGATTTACATTTGTTCTTTGCTGATTTCTACCGAGGATGCAAGCGAGACATGTAGGGGTATATTTATCTTGTATCATTTCGCCCTCTTCAGGATCGAATTAATTCAGATAAAGTATAATTGTAACCGATATTGACTCGTGTCATCTATTAATCTCGCGACGATATCGATGTGCTATATCGTTCGAAAATTCGATTATGAATATTTATTTCCAATTGAAGTCGTTATCTCCATGTTATATAATATTCAACACAACATATTATTGTCAATGTATAGTTTTGTTAATGTAATTTATTTCTGGCGCGAAGTGCAGTATTTCGAGCATTTCGTTCGACTAGAGACTGTTGGTGAATAAATACTTTGTCAATCAATTCTAATCAAATGAATTTTAGTTTGAATTAATAACGAAGAAATTCGGTATGCTATTCAAGCTATTCGATGAACGTTCTCGTTTCCAAAATTATTATCAAGGAAATCGTACAAAAGTATATTCTTTCTTGGTCTCTTCACTTTTAGTGTACCGTAAATAATGCAACTTCCAGTCACTTTCTCAAAATGGCCACAAGGAAATTTAGCCAGGTCGACGTAGAAAGGTTCAAAATTTTCGAAAAATTGACCCTCGCGATCGATTGCGCCGAGGCGGCGTTAAATAAAACCGGTCGTTCCAACTTTTACCATTCGGCACCGCGAGATCCGGTGGAAATACCGATAAATCCACGAAAGTGCATCGCGTCGCTCGCCAACCACCGCCGCGTTCGACCGAGAATTGGCACGGAAGAGGTCCACGTCGGCTCTAAATTATTCTCTTAAAATGTATCCCCCAATAATTTAATACGCGGTACGGAACGGTGCCCCGGACGAATTTATGGCATAAATAACACGGTACATCCAACAAGCAGATATCATTAATCCCCGACACGGTCGCGCGGTGTACAGAGGCGTACGGTGGCGTTGGGACGCGTCGTTTCTGGGCGATTCGTCGCGATAAAAGCCAACAAATCATCGCATCCAAGATGTATCCGTAACCATTAATCCGCGGTTGCATCCTATCCAGCTACTTAATAGCACCGGCTGAGTGCAACGAATGTCATCCTCTGCAGCCCCATGCACCGCGTCGTTCCGCGATGCAGGCCGGTCACGTGACCGACAGGAAGCTACCAATCGTCTTGCGCGATTATCCCGGTCACCCCTCTTACCCCTCCCGTTCCTGGATTGAAGGAGGGGGTAGAGAGAGCGGTGTGCACGGTGCATCGTGCACGTGCGTGTACCACCGCTGCAACTCCGACGGTGTGCGTCATCCCGGGGGCATCAGGGACAGCGTTAAATAGGATTCGCGAGCGGACAGCCACGTATCTCCTGCACACACGGCTCACGCACAGCCCGTGTCGCGACAAACCGAGCCCCACGGCAGTGATTCTTAACCGCTCCGACGCGACACACTGCCACGGTCCGGTACTTCAACCATTCGGTAAATCGAGGGGGTGTATCGTTCCTTTCTGGGTCGGGGAGCAGATTTTTTGGGGTAGATGGGGTAGGAGTCTTTGGAATATTTTTGTTTAATCGTAGGGGATGAATTTGAAAATTGCCCGGGTTGTAGCTATAGGAGTCCTTTACTGCGCGAAACGATTTGCTCCACTTTTTGAAAAATATTGAATTTTGGTGGTAAAGCACTTGGTATAGTCCGGACTTTTTGTATTTTGTATTTTCTGAGTTGTAAAGATTAACACCGTTAAATGACAATAATTATTACATCGCGTTACTGTTGTTTATTATTATTATTGTTTGTACATTATTTCATAGCATTTGTCAACTGTTTGTTTTATGGAGTTTATCGATTTGTGGAATGAATGAGACCCATGATTTTATTTTTTCAATTCGCAATTTCATTCTATAATTTTAGTTTATATATTTTCTTTCACGGTTGGGCCCTAAATTTCATTTTATACTTTCAATTTTTAATTTCATCCTATAATTTCACTTCATATGTTCTATTTTCAATTTCATCCTTTAATTTCATTTTATATTTTCAATTTGTAATTTCATCTTATAATTTCACTTCATCATTTCATTTCATATTTTCAATTTTCAATTTCATCCTTTAATTTCATTGTATATTTTAAATTTGTAAATTTCATCCTATAATTTCATTTCATAATTTCAGATTATAAATTCATTTTACCATTTCCTATATCACTGCGTATTATAATAAATATCATTTTGTATCTTCATTGTATAATTTCATTCTAAATTTTATTGTTCATAAACTTAAAAATAAAATTTACAAAATAATTCTTTACATTCTTAGCATGCGTTAAATTAATTAACCCACTGAGTGAATCACAGTTACCTTCTATTTTGTAGTTCAAATTTATCATTTTCCATATGGCACCATGATTATATATTTATATATTATATATCATATATTTATGTATTTGATATATTTGACACTTGTATAAAAATGGGCTCATGACCTCTTTACTGGCACAATTATATAAAAACAATGACTAGACTACGAATTTATGTAAAGTTCATGTTACAATATTTGCAGAATAAAATAAATTTCTATTTAGGTTCGATTTATAAATTCACGTTCGCCAAGATTTTATTTTGCATAAAGATCCACAGTCTAATAATGACGTAAGCTTTATAACTACATATAGAGTTGGTCACAAATCAATTCTCACTGTATTTCACCTAGATGTAATAATATAACAATGTACCAAAAAAAATTCATTCATTAAACGAAGAATATATTAGTGCTGTATTTTCATCTATAACACAAGAATACAGAAAAATAATTACACAGCTATTCACCCTGTCACAAACCCTTAACAAATCGCTACAAAAATTGTATCTTGCCTAATCACCTGCACAAATAATCGCACGCGAATATTATTTCGTATCGATCCATCTTTCTTCCGTAACAACATCGCTAACGATAATTTATTCGGGCCTAACGATAACGATCTCTGATTGCTTCCCGAGCGATTCTTCTCTCACCTATCCGTAGATTTCGCGACGCATCGCGGAGATACGGTATCGTAACGGTATCACGTGACAAAAAAGAAGTACAGATTAGCCGCGCCGCTGATGCCCCGCAATATCGTGCCATCTATTTTGTAATAGAAACAACGGAAGAGCCTAATTCCGCGAGGTTGCTCTCGTCCTCCTCGCCATTAGATGCGTGGATACATGTCGGCGCGCATGATGCCATTCCTATCTACCTATACTTACTTACCTAGCTACCTACCTACCTAATTATACCGAGTGGTCCACTCGAAGCGATAAGCGATTTACATACCGAACGACGCGATGGATTTACCGCTCGGACTGTGTACGACGTAGGTATACTTGACTCCAAGCTGCTCTCGCGGACTTTGCTGCCATTTTGCTCCTATTCCGGGAAGCGTTCGAAAGAATTTCCGCGCTTTGACATTTCTGCGCGTCGTTCGACATACGTTAGAAATTATTTGGCAGTATCGAGCAACATAATTTTTGTTCCCAGGAGTTTTAACCCTTTGCACTCCGAGCAATTTAAATGCAAGACCATTTTTCTCAGATTTTTGAGTTATGGAATGGCCACGAAAAACTCTTTGGAGTTTGTTAAATTACACGACTTCTTTTTAGAATTTTATATTTTTTATAATAGAAGGCTGTAATTCTTGATTGGTCCGATATGTGTTAGGGTGGATAACAATGTCAAGGACAGATCAGTTTGTAGAGTTTTCACAGCTGGTATTTTCAACAGTTGGAAGGAGTTTTAGATGAGAATAAGGTTCGTCTGCTTTTCTAGGATCTCCTAAACCCTTTCAGACCTAGCATCCACAATTGAGGACACAAAATTTAATCGTTTTCAAAGACCAGTTTTCAAATACTGTCATTTTCCTTTAACTCTCAGGATTTTATTTTCATTTTCTGCACAATAATTGTAATCCAATTTAATCCTAAAAATCAAATTAAATTAATACGAGAAGAGAAATTAATTCTTAAAGTGTTAAAAGTGGATTAGGTCTACACAAGCCAGACCTAACCTAGACCAGATTTCAAGGAGTGCAGTTTTCCTTCAAATTTTACAATTTTATTTTTATTTTTTCTACAATAATTTCAGTCCAACTTACCCCTAAAAATTAAATTACATTAGTACGAGAAGAAATAAATAATTCTAAAAGTGTTAAGAATGGGTTAGGTCTGCAAAAGTAACATCGTCAATTAACTCTTCAAACCAAAAATTACATTCCTCCATACTGCCAAATAATTATCAACATATTTCGACTTATTGTACGAGCCAGAACAACAACTAAATAACTACTCGACCGACTCAGAACGCTCAGGAGACCCCCTAATTATTTCGAGGCGCACGTTTCAATTCCCCGCGCGATTCTTCATCGAGAACAGCGCGAATGTAGGTTGTAAAATTATTTCTACGTGTCATATAGGCAACCTTGAAACAGGACTAATGTCGTAAATACGCCGGGGCCCGTTATGAAACGGCAAGCGCGAGGATGCAGAGACAATTTCGCGCCGGCATAAATCTTTAAACGCTACACGCCGGCTCTGCTTAATAATTGATAAGTAAATAATTCATTCGAGGTGGTGAACACGACCGTGCCAAACGATGAGACAGATTTACTGTTCGTTCCTCTAGCAGACGCATTTGCTCTTTGCTCCATTCCTGGCGACTTTGGTATATTTCGCCTCGCGGTCACGGAAGTTTCGAGTATAGTTAGCCAACCGTACTAAGGATTGGTATGTAGCTGGGCTCTCATCGGTTCATTTATTTACGCGATCGCACCACTTAATATTGCCCCTCGAGGAGGAGAGGAGGTAGAGGAGGCTCTCTCGCGAAACACTAATTTTACGCGCGAGGATGTTCCGCGTACGACTTTCGGAAAATCTAAATTTTTCATCGCGGCGACCTGGATTTTGGAAAACATCGCGCGATCCAACGACCGGATACGCAACGTTCGTCGAAGCTCGACGCATCGTCGTCCCGCGGGTTTGGTCAGATTCCGGTGGAACAGTTTCTGGAAACCCGCGAGAATGAGATCGGTTCGAGCGGGATTAGAATATCGGCTAGAGAACCAATGACAACAAGATCCTATTTCAAACGATGGTTATTCTTAGTATCGCGTAAATTTAATTGCGACAGCCGTTGCGACGCGTACACCACCACCCCCCGAACGTGTATCGTGGTTGAAATATGACTTGGAAGTATACTGCAACGGCAATTATTTAATTCGGTTAATTATTGCTCTTAGAGGAAGACGTTTCCAAAGATATATCGCTGAAATATCGTTGTCTAAAATTGCGTGAGCGAGGATTCGGCTTGTATAACCTTATCAAGAGGAAAATGATAAATCAAAATGGTGTTTAGCTCTATTTTGGCTGCGCTGGTTACGTAAATAATTGGGGTGAGGTGGTTATTCGAGATTAAGAACAATTGGAATCTTTTTGTATTTTATGCTGTACATGTGTATATAAATTAAGAGAAGTCGTTATTTTTTAATAATTCATTTATTCGAAATAAGAAAAGTAGTATATTTTAACACTCTATTGGCAGAATTTTGTTCTGCAGGCAACGTCCGAGACATTTACTTTGATATTTTAGAATGATGATGCTGCCAACTGTCTTCAATATTGTTATTAATTAGAATGGAGACACTATATAATTAAGATATGTACGTCATATTGTGAATAAAAATCAACTAATTTGATAAAATGCCGATATATTAGCATGTGACCTGAAAGTTACACAGAGGGATTATTTAATTCTATTTCAGGAATAAAAATATTGCAATAACAAAATAAAATGGAGTACAACACGAATACAGTTCAAACTTTCAAATAGTACACAGACAATCCTTAACAACAGAAACGAACTCCACAAATTCTTGAAATTATTGAAATACAATATGTTAAATAAATTATAATTAAATTATAATCATTGATGTGATCATTAATAACCCTGTAGTTAATATGACCTTTCATAACTTTATTAAAGAAAAGAAGAAAAATAAAATACGATGAGAATCGTCAGTAAAGAATTAATACGCGAAATAATGAAGTCGTTTGCAGAGACGTGTATTTAGAGCGACCGAAGAAATATCTTCGGAAGGATACGCGAAGTTTTATCGTTCTTTCCCACGGGTTCGTGTTTCTCTTTGCCGAAAAAAGAAAAAGAAGACGGGTGAGAAAAAAAATAGCAGAGTTGGTAAAGTTAATATTTTTAAAGGAATAATGAATTCGGTAACCCCAGACTGGGAGCGTCGCACGTCCCAGCTTTAAATCTTTTCTGTAAATAGATTATGGCGTGAGATAATGAAAAATTTGCCAGCACGCGCCTAAGTTCAACGCTCGTTTCTTCGAACTTTTCTTTTCCTTCTTGGCATCCTGTAGTTTATTTAAAAAAAAAAAGGTTATGTTCATTTTTATCCGTATGAAGAGACAAATATCCAAATTAATTTTTGTCTGAGCTTCCTAATTAATTCTACGACTCGACTTCACAGATTTTTATGAATTTTTGATTTTCTTCTTGGCCTCATGTAGTTTATTTGCAACAAAAAAGAGTTATCCTCACTTTTATCCATATGAAAAGGCAAGTATCCAAATTAATTTTTGTCTGAGCTTCCTAATTAATTCCAGAACATCAACTTTACATATTTTTATAAACTTTTCTTTTTCTTCTTGGCCTCGTGTAGTTTATTTAAAACAAAAACGGTTACCTTCACTTTTGTCCATACGAAAAAGGCAAGTATCCAAATTAATATCTGAGCTTTCAAATTAATTCCACAACATCAATTTCACAGATTTGTATGAACTTCTCTTTTTCTTCTAGGCCTCATCTAGTTCGTTTAAAAAACAATTTATCCTCACTTTTATCAATATACAAAAACAAATATCCAAATTAATGTACCTTTCTAATTAATTCTACAACATGAAATCATTACTCGATTATAAAACAATCATACAAGAAATCTCCGTAAACCTGCTGTTAAATTTAGATAGAAGGAGATCGGACAAATTATATCGTTAATATCCCACGACTCTCAAGGCTCTTTTCTCTTATTCGAGATGGAATGTCTCATTACCCGTGGCGCATTCGAAGGCGCAATTTTCCAGAGCGCTTTCCTCTCGTCCCCGTCGGAATGTCTTGCAGAAATTCAAGATTCAACGGCACGAAATGCAGCATTATCGTTGCGAGTGTACTGTGTACAAGTAGATAAGATAACGCATACCCGCGTGGAATCACATGATTAGAGTAATCGTGGGGTACTTGTCTTCAATCGTCGGTTAGTTAGCAAAGAGAAAATTGAAATATGAATCATCCGTGTACATAATCGTGCTCTAAATAACTCGGCAACGTCTATGCCTCGCGTCTGCCATAAACGCGAACGAAAGAACCGTTGGTATCTTTCTCGCTCACACGACGCGTCTCTTTCGTGTCTTTCTCGCGTATGCGCGTAATTGCACCTTGTTTATTTTTATTTCTTTGCTTGTCCACGCCTCGCGGTTCCCTTCGAACAACCCAACCAGCGGTTTTAACCTCATTGCGCCATGGTTAATTGGTCGAGATAAGGAGAGTTCGATTTCGAGAAACGCTGTAAATAATACAGATAGCGATATCGAGTAAACACTATAGATACGTAGACTGTAAAGGAGTATCGTATAGAATCATATAGAAAACTATAAAGCACTTTTTCTGTAAGCAAAAGATACGTCAATTTATTTTAAATATTTCATCCCTCCATTTTTCTGCAACCAGGCCCTTGTATCGGTCTAAAGCTTTGCAGTTCTCAAAAGATACGTCAATTTATTTTAAGCATTTCAACCCTTGATTGCAAGCCACCCTTATAGCCTAAACATTATTCTTCTGTAGCATTATAATAGAGTGATTGTTGGTGACAAATTTTAGAATATTCTTCCCCCAAAAATTGAACAATTCTTTTGTTTTGCAGTTCTCGAAAGGTACGTCAATTTATTTTAAATATTCCAACCCTCGATTTTTCTATAAACAGTCCCTTGTATTAGTCCACCTGCCCTAAAAATAATTCTTCCTTAGCATCAGGATAGAATAAT
>NC_071981.1:726579-735628 GCF_026283585.1 Hylaeus volcanicus | reverse complement strand
CACCTGCCCTAAAAATAATTCTTCCTTAGCATCAGGATAGAATAATTATTGAATAAAAATTATAGACTATTCTTCCCCCAAAATTCAAACATTTTTATCTCATGCCCTCTTCCTGCAAACATTTCGCAATTTTGTCTCATATCAACTAAAACGAAGACCCAAGTGGATTGTCGAACATTCTGCTAACCTCCGAACCTAAACCGTTAAAAACCGCGGTGGCGGTCCAATTGAGCCCTAATGAAAATCGCGTTAACATCGGTGCGTTACTAATTGCAGAAAGGAAAGCCCGTATCCAGTGCTTCAATAAAATCAGTTTACTCTCGTCGCGGTCTCTCTATTTCTCGTACTCGGGCTCGTTAAGATCATTAACCCTAATGGTATTCCCAACACGTTCCGCGGAAACTTTAAAGCAACGTATATACGAACTTCCGGGAGGATTTTCTTTATCCGGTTCATCGGCATCGCCGTAGGTTCCCCTATCTTACACAGTCGCGCGATTCACCCGTCGAACCGTCGACCCTCCGCGAACTCTTTCGATCTGAACGCCCGGGCATTCGCATTCATATATTTCGACCATAAAACGTACGCGGATGACCGAGTCGTAGTTCGCATATCTGCATAACAGCCTGCTGCGTTCTATTCTAGATTCATAACTATTAATACTAATGCCTGCTAGAGACTCGGGCCAGAGGTACCGGCTTCTTGGCCAACGTTGACCATTTCTACCTCTCATCAATGGTACATTCAAACACAGGCAAACATGAATTTATCAACGTGGAACGAACCCGCCGCTGGTGAGTCGGGTGTTGTTTGCCGCGTGTACACGACTAAATTTATTCCATACCCCGTCCGGGTATTTAAGGGGGGCGCGGCGCTAGTTAGGGGAGGTACTTTCAGGAATTCTTTACCAAGAAACTGTAAGGGAATCGTTTGAATTTTGGTAATTTTAAGGAAAAAGCCATAGACCACGTAGATCTGTTATACTTTTTGTGTTATATATTTTTCAAGTATTGTGTATGTGTATGTGTATATTATACGGGAAATTATTTTCAAATTTTCGAGATGTTTCATTGAATATTTTCACAATCAATATCTGGTCTCTTAATGTCATGTTTGTGCAAGTAAGCACTGAAAAGAAACACTAGTGTTCGTTCGATAACTTCGTAGACACTATTTATTTAGTTTGTATTATCTTTAGAATTTTTTTCATTGATAGATTCCATGAGAAGAATTGTATTTTTTTTTTATTACACCGAGCAGGGACTTTAAAATTAATCTTGTAGTGTTTTCAATCTCGTAGTTTCCATCACAGAAATTATTTCATTGATAGATTCCACAAACAAATAACCAGATAAATAACCAAAAACAATATTGATAAAGGCACACTGTCAACCTGAAATATCAAAGAAAATGCCTCGCAAGATGTCTGCAGAAAAAATAAATTCGACCCATAGAGCATTAGTTCCATAATGTTTTCAATCTCATAGCTTCCATCACCTCCGAAAATTTTTCATTGCTTGATTCCATAATCAAATACAACAATCACATCTTATTTGTTTATATGAGTCCATAATTATGAAAGTGATCTTAGTCAAAATTAAAGAGAAAACTAAACTAAACTTTTAAATTAAATGAATTCAATGTAACTTTTTTTCAAGAAATATATGACTTCTACCACTTTCATAATTATGTAGCACATAGGAAACATTGAAGAACACTTGTGTCGTCCCCGAAGAACGGTTGAAAATTATTCTCACGATCTCCGGGAGCCAGAACGTTAGCGTGGGAGCGATCGGAGGCCGTCCTCCAAAAACGATCGACTTAAGGCAAAAGGTTGGGCGCAAGGGGTGAACATTCCTTGGCCGATCATCCCGGATGGCCGTTTTTTGGTGTTAGTCCGGCTGTCTGTGTTTGGCTTGACTATTTATAGATCAGCCTCCTTAGTGGCTCCGAGTTAGAGAGAACATTGGACAGCCTTCTTCCTCCGACCACCTTAAATCGCTGTTTTAGTTCTCCAACTTCTCTTTAAGCCTTCCCTTCTCAGCGTCATTGAAATGCCAGCAACGTTCGCCTGTCTTTGCGACTACCACGATAGTAGAAAGAAGTTCAATGTAACGATAACAAATATCGTGTTACTTTTAGGATTTTTTTTTTTCATCGATTGATTCCACAAGAAGAATGATATTTTGTTTGATTACGTCAAGAAAGCACTTCAAAATTAATCCTGTAATGTTTCTGGCTCAATTGTATAAATCGATATATAAATCATTGTATATTTGAAATTTTAATATTATCTTCAAAATTCAAATCTGACATAAATTTTTATTGTTCGATGTTTTAGTAACAACCGTGTGGATACTTGGTGAAAATTGTATTTGTTAAAACGATGTCCATTAAAATTCGTTCACCAGGTGGATGCACTATGACGGAGACATTTTAGAGACTTCCAAAAATAAATTAATAGATACCCTATATTTATTATAATTCGATACTTTCTATTTTACTACAAAAATAAATATAATGAGAATATATGTACAATAGATATATATATCTGTCATTGCAAAATAAGAAAAGTGGAAGTTTAGGATATGGCCTTTCAAGTGCCATTGAGGAGCCTTCCCATAGTTTCCTAGATCCTAACAAGATATATTAAAACTGCAGTGTATACAGCTAAAAAAATTCTTTCTATCTTTTGTCAGTTAGTTTTTACCAACTCGTAGAGAATCTCAGCTTGTGACATTTACAAATAGAATCAAATCTTTCAATCAACAAAATTACTATTGTATTATTTCATTACACCCAACTATTTCAAATACCTCATCTTAAACCAAAAAGTAACCATAGTTTCCAAAAATTGTCATCTCTTGTCAGAAAAACCATTCAAAAAATCCCCACTAAACACTCCTAACGAATATATACCTACACACCTCCCCTCCCAACCTCGTAATTGTCACGTCTGCGCCGAAATCGTTAGTGCAGTCATTATCCAGCAATCGAATTACAGAAGGAAGTATCGCTGTCCCCTATATCCGATTATTCGAACGTTCCGAGCCGTTCGATCTCGAATCGAGCACACAAGGAACGCGTTACAGAGCTCTCCGCGGATCTCGCGCCGGTGTGTCGTTAGTATTGTTGTTCGCCTATCGCGATTCGCTCTCGCATACATCGTGCTTCCTGTCACCTTTGAGCGGGGCGGTGTGTCGCGTCGTTATAAAACAGTAATAATAAAGAGCGCCAAGTGTAACGACGGCTAGGATTTTGTACAGGATCGGTGAACCGCGAATATGTGAAGTGGTTCCGCGACATAAGGGAGGGGGGGTGGTGTGGATCATGGAGGGAGGGGGAGGGTGGGTGAGGAGCGAGGCGGGGAATTGGTGGAGTGCGCGCGTCGTCGGTGGGCGCTTACTAGGCGACCGATTGTAATTATTTTTCCCCGATGACTTTGCCCCCAATGATTGTGCCTCTGCCACGGTGAATTGACGCTGAGAGGCCCCTCATCAGCCCGCTTCTATACGTTAAAACGACACGGCAAAGTTAAACGCTACCGGACCGTGTCGGGAAAGAGAGTTCTTCGCCGTTAACGTGCAACGGTGATTGGTCCCTCTGGACCCTGTCAGGGTTAGACTCATTGGCAGCCAGGGAACCGTTCCTATTCATTCGTGCAGCCCGGGCTTCGAACAATTTTTTTAGGAGGAAAACGCAATATCGCCCGGAGAGTATGTCGCCCGGAGAGGACACTCGAGCCGTGATTACTTTCTGCTCCTTACGGGAACACGTTTCCACACGACAGACGCGCACAGTCCTCGCACTTGTTTCTTTTCAGATCCCGCGCGCGGAGGAACGCGACTACACGGCGAAATTCTCGTTCCCGTGGATTAGGTCGCCAAGGCGAGAGATTATAACGACCTATTATTCTTGCGTATCGATAACAAGGTCGAGTTACTCGCTGCTTTACATTATCTATCCCGTTACGAGTACCCAGTCCGGAGTATCTAGCCTACGTGGATATTGTTTAATGATAATTGAGACGAAAGTCGAGGGTGATATAATCCTTATGAGGAATATAAAGAATTTAGGTTTAGAGTTTACTTGGCACTGCGCTGGAAATTTAATTACTTTGTGCGTTGTCGAAGTTTAAGAGTGCAGGATTCGAAGACAGAGTTTATATTAAAAAGAGAAATATATATGGTTCAGAGGTTTGGAAGGTTTGGTTTAGAAATATAAGAGGTTTGTTCGTTCTATCTGAAATTTATAAAATTTGGTGATTGCTGTACCTATTTAAAATGCTTAATCCTTCTGGAACAGACGAGGTTCTAGATAAGCAAGTGCAGCTTCATTAAAAAATCAATTTTGCTTTACGGAAATAACATCAATCTCAAACAATTATTAATATCAAAAATTATAATTACTAAGAAAAAGTAACTGAAAAGATTCATTTTAACAAACAATATATTACATTTATTTACGAACAAAATTCAACTTCAAGTTTTTGTGAAAATATTTTCTTTGTACAAATTTATTTTCTGTCAAACCTCTAACGTTTTATTTTTATTATTTTAGTACTAAAGGAAAAATTTCGCGAGCCTTAAAGTAAAATTGACCGAAACATAGATTTTTGCAACCATGCATCGTTTCTTAAAATTCTCTGGCATTTCTCTGATATGTATGAAAATTTCCTCTGGCACTGAAACGGTGAATTCATACCGATTTAGAAAGTCCTGTTCCGACATTAAACAGCGCTTATATATGGTTCGGTTATCTTTTAGTTTATCCTAACAACCCAACCATACCGTACAATGACCAAAGCATAAAGATGCCAATTAAGAAACGAATATTCCCACAGGAGAGCTACCACAAAATTGTTTAATGGAGGCTTGAAACGAGAAAGAAAAAAATTACAAAAGAAATTAATGAACCGTGAACAGAGGCTCGTTTTCTCAACAGACTGTACGCAGATGTTATCTAACGGTTTTAATGCCTACTTCATGGAATCCTTATGGATAACGAAATTATAAGCATTAGCGAATACATAATCGCCGTCTTTAAGGTGAATCTCGGAAGCTAATACGAACTCTTGTCTTTGGCCACATCTAGCTTATCTCGGTGGTTCCGTTATTTACCGAATTAGGAGTCAATTAACGTGCAACGCAGGGAAAGAGATACAGAGATAGGGATCGATGATCAAGGTTCGTACTGAAACGTGAAATTCTGCATAATTATGTATAAAATTTGAAGACAATAAAATTGTAAAAATATATACGTCATGCTATTATAGGAAGTGTAACGGGTAACGTTGGTTACGAGACGTGTCTGACAATAGTTAGCCTCATTCCACTTACAGTAGCATCCAATATACTTGTTTATACAGAATCGTACATAAAATTTCAAGACAATAAAATTGAAAAAAAATATATATAAAATGTTATTACTATGTGTAATGTTGGTTACCAAACGTGTCTGACAACAGACAGCCTCATTAGACTTACAGTAGCATCACGAAAATTAAAAAGTACGAGCTTATAGCTTCGCGTTCGATCTTAACAATATAATTGTAATGTAAGTGATGATTTTAACAATATTGAAATTTTGTAATATAATCTTCCTGCAACAAGATAAACAATTTACGGAAACATCGACGCACGATCGATTAGTACGTTGGTATTATGCATAACAGTATCACGGTCGTCGGCAGGTGTTCGATTGCATCGCGTTAGACAGGCTTCATTTAAATATCATAAACTAAACGAAAGCGTGACAATGTCTGGCACGAATTCTGAAACGTCTCCTCCTCTGTGACTCGACTTAATATTTAACACCTGTGACGCCTAGCTCCTCGCTCGTACTCTGCGTTATTTTACACCGTGCCGGTGCGCGATCTACGGCGCTTCAACGATCGACGTTAAAAGAAGCAAATTGACAGCCGTAATCACTTTTGCAAACGACGTCACCGAACGAGAAGAATCTCCGATCAATTTTGCAATGCAAATTAGAGATAGTAGCACCGCTTCGAGTACAATGAAAATTTATTTGCATATTTCAACGAATTGTAATAATTCATTGGCCATCCAGTACACGCCAACGAGAGGAATCGAACGTCTTAATATTACTTGAAATCCATCCACCGGGAGCCGATCGATGCCGAATTGCTTCCAGAACGAGAACGGTGGACGACTTCGGAAACCTAACGAATCTATGCACCGCGCGCGTTAATATACCACGTGTCCTATAATTCAGGATTAAAACGTACCTTTATTTATTTCAACTTTCACCGAACACGGAACTTTCATCGAATAAAGTATTTTCCGAACGACAAAAGGAGGAAATTCACTGTTAACGCAAAAGGCGGACAACAATGTTGCCACACTTTCACCGACGTTAAGATAATACACGGTCGGGAGAAATTCCTTTTAGATTACAACGAGTCGAAGAACTCTCTCTGCTGGGTCTGAAATCCTAAACCAGTAATAGCTTACGAATTGTGAGCACATATTGGTACTTCAACGTATGAGGAGTAAATATTTCTACTCAAAGTAGAGTTATAAATGTATGAATGTAAAGGCTCAGAATCATTTTACAGACCTAATAAATTCAATTATGCATATGATATTATAAAATACTATTGGGTTGTCTGGAAAGTCCCTATAGATTTTTGGTAGGTGATACAGGTCGGAATATATCAGAATGGTTGAAAACAAATAAAATTAATACACCCTTTAAAAGGTGGAAAGGTTGTGGAACAAAATGGTACCAACATAATTTAATAAATATACTATATATACATCCAAAAAATTGTTTTATTTCGTATAGAAAAACCCTCCATACATTTCAAGAAATTACTGTGGTAATATAGTGGATTGAATATCTTATTTAAAAAAAAAAATACAAATTAAAGTTGTTTTTTTTTATAAATAATCGACTGCAACGTATAATTCCTTTTGGTTGGAATTATTTTATGTATCGAAACTCAGCCTTTAAATTTTTCTTAAAAGTTGCCACGAGCTTTCTGGACAACCCGGTATATAATCGACTTTGTAAACCGTAAAATGCTATAAAGTATTACATAAGATAATTATAAGATACTATATAACATCACCCTCCATGGTTAATAACGAAAGTGAAAATTTCACGACGCTTTGATCGCGACAGAGGGCAAGAAAATACTTTTTTTTTTATATATCCGTCCATAAATGAAACCCCCCGCGTGGTACGCCCGAGGGTTGGAATATGATTAGTATATCGTTATAGAGGCATCGGCTTGGATACTTAAATTAAGTTTATTGAGCAATTTTCACAGCGTTACGTCCTCCTTGGCGCGACCCTCGTAAAAGATAAAGTCCTCCCGTTGTATCGAGACCACTGGAAGCGGAGTTTGCGTTTTCGACATTTTTCTCCCGTCTCTTCTGAAACGTCCGAGTTAATGAAAAGGATCGTAACAGTTGAAAAATTGCGGATACTCGTTCCTAGAAATAACTACTTGGTACTCTCGTAATTTTTTATCTGAAATATTTTAACACGGTACGAAGAAATTGGGTGTTCGACGAAATTCAACGACGCGAACGAACAGCCTCGCTGAGAAATATGTGGACACTTCTTTAATAGAAATAAATATCCGATGAAAGTTGCGAATCTATTAATCTTAATTATGTCGTTTATGTTTTGATACGTTTATGGTAGCGAATATATTTTATTAATAGTTACTAGCTGTGCCCCGGGGTCACCTATCGGGTCCGAATTTTGCCAAAGACTCTCTTTTTATTTTAAGTATTACGTGGTGTACATTTGAACCAAATCGGTTAATAACGGAGCACCGCACGAACATATGGTGCGAATATAAAGTGGATAGTTTCAGTGGATTCAGCCGTCATGGTCAGACATACGCACCAACGTTTTTATATATTAAGATTTTTAATATCATATTAGTTAGACAGTGTTAAAATTTCTTTTACCAAATTTGGATACTATTAATTTCATCATTGTATCCGAAATGATATTATCTCATTTATTTTCTAATATTTATGCTACAAATGTTTTTGATAAACGATCTCATAGTTCCTTCCAAGAAATCACTATCGTCAAACAAACCTACTACAACCAGAATTTCGACTCTCGATCCGAAGAACGGTACCAGAGGGTATTTTCTTCGTTTTTATAAGACAGACTCTACGCGCCTCTCGAGGAGAGGCGATTATTTCCAATGAATGATCGCACTTTCGTAATTAGCCGGTGGAAAACTTCCGCCACTTCTTAATCCCGCATCGATCGGCGAAAGTTATCCCTAATCGTTCGCTCCAACAAATTTTGACCCCTCCACCCCTCCTCTCCTTGGATCCCCCTCCCTCTCTGTCCAGAAATCCGGAAAATCGTGAAAAATGCTTTAAATTCGTAGCGATTTGATTGATCGTGTTAATAAGAAAGTTTCCCTCCTCTCCTCGTCATCGCGCTCTTATCTGAAACCAGGGGGTGGTGAAAAAGTGCAAGAAGGGGTCCTTATCGATCCGGTCGATACGCACCATTGATTAAGCATGATTGATGAGTCATTCCCGTCGGCGTTCGAAAATATAAACTGCATCGTTCGAAACAGACGCCATGGGGATTCGTCGAGGAAATTCTGTCGGCGGTAGGGATGGAATTTCCTCGGTGGTTCGTGGCGTTGCCGAACAGCCGGAAATTGCCAATTAATAATTTATTAAACAAGCAATTTGTGTTTTCGATAAGTAAAAGAAGTCTCGGAAGTTCGGTCTAGCGCATTAATTATTGCCGCGATAAGTCGACAATTTCACCCTTTCCCTTTCGTTCCTTTTCTTTGGGGGTCGCGCGACGAAGAGGGATGGGTCTCGAAGGACTCCTCGACGATAAATGTCGATTGAAAGTGCTGGAGAATGAAGGCTACGGGGTTTTTTTATTCGTTTTTATTATTCGTTGTTATTGTTTCAGTTTATTTTATTTATCATGTATGATGGAAATCTACTTATTTGATCAACACGTAGTTATATTTTTATTTTACATTTCTCAATGTATATTTTTTGGAGTGTGTATTAAAATGGTTCTG
>NC_071981.1:708133-726569 GCF_026283585.1 Hylaeus volcanicus | reverse complement strand
ACATTTCTCAATGTATATTTTTTGGAGTGTGTATTAAAATGGTTCTGGAAATAACTTGCAGTCAAAATCGAAACATTCGATGAAATATTATTTTATTTATCATGTAAATTAGTGACGGAAACCTACCTATTTGATCAACACGTAGTTCTATTTTTATTTCACATTTCTCAATGTATATTTTTTGGAGTGTGTATTAAAATGGTTCTGGAAATAACTTGCAGTCAAAGTCGAAACATTGTATGAAATATGAACCGTAATTGTTATTAATGTTTAATCGAACACTGGATGGTACTGTATGTATCACAAATGTTTACTTATGTCAGAGACATTAATTTGTATTAATAACTAATATTAAAATATAGAAAAATACCTCACGATTTCTTATTTAAATTTGATTCTCAACTTTTCATGTTCGGAAATATTACTTTCTCGAAAAACATTGGTATAATACGTCGTCATACATTCCACCTTCTAACTTGCTGAAAATTGTCCAAAACACACAAAATATTCATCAACCGATTATCTTAAATCGTTTAAGATTTCCTCTTACAGGAATATACTCTTTCGAAGACGGTTCTTAAATGTTTCACCGTTTCATAATTTCTCTGTCGTAAACGAGAATCTCCCTCTGTACTCTCCGAGTCAATACCGACTCCGTCCTCGAAGAATAACGTATTTACGGGCTATTTTTCCTCTCGCGTTTCGGTCCAGTGGTTCCGCGGAAAGGCGAGGGGGACAATGAAGTTCGTTAATTCGATCCTTTCGTAGGCGAATGAATTCGGGGCCAATGACTCGAATCGTCTTACGGTGTCCACGAGGATCCGCGGGCACGGACCGCTGTCTACATAATAGTTGGCCGTAATTGGCAGCGTTGATCTGCTTGCTAAATTACAGACAATGCGCACCTTATAATGTTGCGCGCTACCATTATCCTGATATTCCCTTCCGCCTCGTTCGCTTCTCATTTTCTGTTGCCCTTAACAGGTCCAGGCGCTCCGCGTGCCTCTCCTATTGTCGAGGAATTTATTTCAATGCCGCCTGCGTTTGAAGCTCTTCCTTTATTCTTTGCTATATTATTTCGTTGTCTTCGACGATCGAGAAAAGTCCGCTTTGGTAACGAGCCGTCGGTTCGATCTAACGGAATAATAATTGGAGGAGAGGTGACTCGCTGAATCGAAGCTCCTGCTAATTGACAACATTGGACGGATTGAGAGTTTTTTCGTGGGTGATTAGGTCCCGTGTGGCATTGGCAATTGCAGCAATTGGGAAGTAAACATCGTTTTTGAATATATGTACATTGGTTGACATCAATTTTTAGCCTTTTGTGAATGTTACGATAATTCAATGCTAATTCGAAAAATTCAAAGGTGATGATTTTTTACTAGAAAGTTAATAGATTTAACAATTAATTTAATAATTTATTCGTCATCATTGTTTACCCTCTGATTGTACAATTAATGCAGAATCTTATTGCAATGAAATAGAAGAAATGCATTCAAAATGAATAGAAATACAGAATTACGTGAAAATTATTTTAATCAGACATACAAGGTTTTATTAAGAATAGTTTTATATAGTTGGAGTTTCATTCGAATAAACAACATGCTTTGTATTATTCCCCGAGTCTATTACATTCTTTCACGTATTTCTTGAGGCTTCCCACAGAAATAATAAATAAAACTTCTTCGATGACAAAACGCCATTGTCGAACCATTTTCCAACCCTTTTTCAACCACTAGAATTCCCTTTTCGTAATTAAAAATCCTTTACTCGCCACTTGGGTCCTTCCATTGGTCCTACGACTCCAGAACGAAGAAGTTCTCGAAGAGTTTGGAACTCCACGGTTGGGTTTGGAAACGGTCAAGCAACACTTGACGCCCGACACAGCTTTCCGAAACTGTATCAGTTCCCGGTCGTTTCGCTAAATCGTGCCCCTCGATCGCCTTCGACCGAAGTCGTTCTAAAATTTAGGGGTTAGCTTAGGGGACGGCCGGTGGAAGGGAACGGGGAAAGGGGTCCGTTAAGGGTGGACCCTTTTACCGGGGGCAAACACAAAATGCATTATTTATTACCCGTGGCGGCTGGCAATTCATCGAATTCCCGCCAAAAAGCGAAAGAGTTGAGGTCGAGGGTTGGCACTCGCGCGACGCAAGGTGCGTTCGCCGAGAACGATACCGACGGGGTGGAGTTAAGTGGCGCCTTTTCCCTCGATTTCTTTTTGTTTTTTTCGTGCATTTTCGCACGCATTTTCACCCTCCCCTATCGATTTCTCTCACGCGTAACCGTTTGTAATGATTGTGAGAACAGGAAAGCAGGTGGACGTGGCAAGGGATGACTTCAAAAGGGAAACGAAATTATTCAGTTTCGCCTGTAATCAGTTTTATCGGACCCTTGAAGAAGTGAATTTCAGAGAGTGACGTTGAGGAACGTGGTTTTAAGAGGAGCAGTGGTAGGGATGAGATCAAACGAGATATCGTAATCTAGACATATAGCCTAGTTATCAGATGTTATCTGACAGTAAATGGAAAGTTCACAGCGGATAGTTGTTTCTATTTTTTCCTTTCGGAATTATTTAAAATTGATTTTAAGGGGAAAGTGTGGAGGAAAGAGAACTTTTTTCGTCGGTGACTTTTCAATAAGGCAAATCTATTAATTTACTATTCCTATATTCAATTTTGCATCGACCAAACATCATGAATGCGAATATTCAATATTAATATTCATAATAGTATTGAAATCAAAAATCATTTTCAATACACACATAATATGTTCAATAAAGATGTTTCTATACTTTTGTATTCATAATTCTCAATTTTAAACTATTATTTATACCACGAGTCCTCTCTGAAATTATATTCCATTATGTATATGTTAAGTAAATTAGATATACGAAGAACACACCAAACGATAATGACAAGGTTATACATTTTTTTCTATTCTTTGAAATCAACAATTTTTAAGTTCACTTAAAAATTTTAATTATAGAGATATGTAAACAGATTTTAAATTCATCGAAGACATCAGCTTTGGAACAGAATGCCTAATGTGACGAAATAATTTTCAGTAAAAAATCTCGCCGAGATACCATTGAATGAATATCATCGTAAACATCGAATTAATTTTTACACGAAATTTTCTAGCCTCTCCAACATCTAATATACATAACCGTGTACATAACCAAAAGACATAGTGCATAGAAATAGAGTATATACTATCTTTAGAGTCTATACCAATCTTCTGTTGTTTATAATAAATCTCCAACGAGATCGGTACATTAAATATCGCCCGAGGCAGTTTATTTCGTTCCGAAGAGTAACGTCGAAGAAGCGGAGGTACTAATTCGAAGTTTCTGTTCGTAACGAGGAAACGAATGGTTCTCAAGTTTTCAAGGCACTAATTGCGGGGAGGTAGGAAGCAAGACGGGGCTCGATGGAGCTGTAAAGTGCGCCGTAAGGGAACGGTCTCGGAAGGAAATCGGAATAAACATCCGATCCTCGTGGCGGATCTTTCCCATCGTCTCACCTACCCTCCCCCACCCATCGAGCCGTGATTTATGTTAATGTTTTTGTCTCGAACTCTAAATACAAGGAAAGGCGATTCGATTCCTGCCGCGTCAAGTTCGCAGCCCCTTCCGTTTTCTTATGCTGATGCCGATTAACTTAACTGCTTTAAGACGGCAATAAAGGTCGTCGACGCGATTTAACCGGTTTCCTTTTACCATAGAATCGACGCCGTAACGCCCTCGAACGTGAAACCAAAGCCTTAGCCTGCATATTGACGATAATGGGAAAAGTTGCCGGGGTCTTCTCGATATCCGACTTCGAATGGATCGTCGATCAATCGGTCAACTCGCCTTCCTCTCTTGTTACGTTTTACTGTTGACGATTTATTCATTCTTTTTTTTTAGAGAATATATTGTTATAGAATATTTAAACAGTGCCACTGTTTTGGTAAGAAATACAGTTAGTCCCATGAGTGCTTGTATATCAAATTATAGGTTTAATGTTTTCAAATAAATTTGTCGTTATAATATATTCATAAGTGGTTTATGCATGCACATATTTATAATGAAATATTTATTTAGAAACATTTATTTAGAAACATAAAACCTAGTATATAATTCAGACATACTTCTTCGATAGACGTAGAAGGTACGAAGTGAAATGAGACTATAATACTTGCAACATTTAAATATACCTTAAATATACATTTAAATATTGGTGTCAATAAGACACCAAATGATGATGACAAGGTTATACATTTGTTTCCACCCTTTCAAACCACAATTTTTAAGTTTAACTTACAAAATTCAACTACAGGGACTACATATGAAAACTGATTATGAATTCATCGACCAAACTGTCGCTGGCCTCATAAATGACATGTATACGTATATTCTGTTCATTTTAAGAATGTATTTTTCTTTTATTTTTAAAAATTAATTGTATTATTAGATAAAATGACTTACATTAAAATCCTCCTAAATGACACGTATACATTTTGCACCATTTAAAAATTGTGTTCATTTAAAAACCAACAATTGCTACGTTCATTTAAAAAATTCAACTACCGAGACTTTTCATGTTACTTTTAAAAATTAAGTGTATTATTAGATAAAATGACTTACATTAAAATCCTCCTAAATGACACGTATACATTTTGTACCATTTAAAAATAGTGTTCGTTTAAAAACCACCAATTACTACGTTCATTTAAAAAATTCAACTACAGAGACTACATACAGAATCAGATTTTGAATTCATCGAAGAAATCAGCTTCGCAACGCCACCCCAAACACGTCCCCTTCAATTTCACTCAAACAACTCGTTGTAAAGTAAATGGAGTAAACGCGTATCTCGGCACGGAAGAATGGTTGCCCGTCAGGGTACGAAATCAAGAAGGAACAGCGAACCGTGGAGAGAAAAATAAAAAAAAAAAATTGGGGGAACTCGCGAACGAAGTTCTTAATAATGGCCGATGCCTTCTTGAAGCCTCCTGGCTCTTCTCGACTCGCTCTCCAGCGATACTTTCCACTCTCCCTCGTACCCCGTCCTTCCAGGACGCAGGGGTACGTTCATCGCGAAACAAATCGCAAAGTTCGAGAATCGATTCCCGCCGAAAGCATTTACGATGCTCGATCGACCGTGGGGATCCTGTAAGTTCGGCCAGGTCTGTTTATTGTTTTCCACAATCGCGGGACTGCGAGGTGGCCGGTTTCGTGTTCGCCGAGTCTCGCATTAAACTGACCGAAACCCACCCCGTTTTCTCCGCAGGTACACAGTCTCTGCGGCCGCGGGGGTGGTTTCGAGAATCTGACGGAGTTTCGGGGCTCCGGATTACCTTATCTACGGACTCTCACTCGCTCCCGCCGATTCCGAAACGAAATCCCGCCGGTCCATATACCGAGGCGTTTACGCGACGATTTATCCCCTAAACCGTCCTTCGTTGCTTGTACCGCGTTACGAGGGTAGTTGCGCGACGTACAGGGTGGTTCCAGATACTAAGACGAGCTGTTATTATTAATTTATTATTTTTTTGAATTAGTAAGAGTCAATAAGTAGCAGGCATTTTTATTTGTAAATTAAAAATACTCTGGTACGATGAACATTAAGAGCCTCATATAATACAGATTATTTTCAAAGAGTGAAGAGGTATTGTTAGGTTTCGGGGAAACTTCAGATTGTTTAATATTTTTCCTTAGGAATATTTTTAATATTTTGTTTGGGAAGCTGCTCGCTGCCCTAGTTACTAGAATCACCCTGTATACGAACTGCCCCGTCCCGTGTTCGGCTCGCGTCGCCTTCTCTCTCCTGTGAAAATAAAATGACACGTCGCGTGGCATAATCCAACGTGTCCTACACGATACAAGGGGTGGTTTGTGACGATTGTCGCCAGGACTCTCCGATACAAGTACAAGAATAGATTGTAAAGTTCGTCACAAGTTGTCTTCGATGCTGACTCTTTTTATAGTAAATTCAGTAGCTAATTTTTTGATCGTTCTCCGATGAGGACAAATTATTCCCAGAATGCTTGATATTTATTCTTGAATTTGCCTCGATAGTGAATTTATTTTGTACACGTATTTGATCATTGCACGGTTTTCAATTATATGTATAATTAGAGAAATCGATGAACATTCTTCTGAACAAATTTTTAGAAATGCCTAAATGGTAGGGGTGTGCGGGATCCCGGTCGGGACGGGAATTCCTCCCGGGATCGGGATGGAATCTTGAAAACTTCAAAATCCCGAATACATCCGGGATTCCCGTACATTCTCGGGAATCCAGGATTTTTGCGGGATCTCGTGTATTCTCGGGAATTCTGAATCAACTCGGGATCCCGCATAAACTCGAGAATCCCGAATATTCTCGGGAATCTAGAGGATTACGTAAGAGGTGCAATTTCCGAAGCATCGATAAAAATAATAATGCGTTGAAATTGATAAGAAGCTAACCACTTCCCGGATAATAAATGCTCGTTTATATCCTGCCGTATCTCACTCGAACGTATTCCCGCGCACGTAGAGCCGCGAGCGTACCGGTCGTTCGTGAATTACCGATTTACGATTCATGAATGCAAAGGGATATGTAGAATTCAATGAAAAATAACAGCGGATACGATCGATTTAACGGTGACAATAAAATTCGCGACAGAGCGGACAATTAATCCCGCAAAGGCTCAGCCAACGAGCTGTTGCATCGAAGACTAACAAAAGGGTGACAAGCCTACGCACGTTTTATTGGAAAACGATCTTTAAGAATTACTATCATTTCGTGAGCGAGGAATGCTAATTTCATACATTAGAAGGCTGTTGTATGTCAAATACAATATTTGTTCACATTTTTTATATTGTATTTAATTGTACTTGTTTATTTTATATACATGTAAGGAAAATAAAATATTTTCAGAATTTCCTAATTGGAGAGCTCGAAATCCCGTAGCCTCTTTAAGTATTATTACTTCGAGATCGAGAAACGCTAATTCATATATTACGAAACAGTTATATTCCAAATACAATATTTTTTCATATTTTGTATATTGTATTCAAATATATTCTCACCTGTTTATGTTACACACAAGGAAAATTGAAATATTTTTCAGGAATATTTTTGAAATATTTCACTCGGCCAGCCTCTTTAAGGATTAGAACGGGAAGCGGCAAAATCGCGCGTGTATCGCGTTTTGTCTGTGCATGATTCTCAGTTTCTCCTTAATACAATATTTTGTATATTGTATTCAATTATATTCTTACCTGTTTATATTACACACAAAATTGAAATATGTTTCAGGAATATTTTTGAAATATTTCATCCTCCTGGTAGCCTCTTTAAGGATTAGAACGGGAAGCGGCAAAATCGCGCGTGTATCGCGTTTTGTCTGTGCATGGTTCTCAGTTTCTCCTTTTTTTCCTGGTTCGAGGAGGGGGCACGCTCGTGGTGTACATTTTTCTCCGCGTAGCATACGAAGTGACGGAAAAGGGGATTCCCCTGCACCAGATGCAATTAACTTGCTATTAGCGAGGCAGACGTTGAACAGGCCCGTCGTTACGAAAGTATAGCTTGCTGTACGTGATTAAAACGGGAATTCGTTATGGGCACACCGGGCCGCACCGTCGATAAGATTAATTGATAAATGGCTAAATCGATCGGCTCCGTCGTAGTTTCAACTTGATCGGCGCTGATCGCAGGGGGGAAAGATAAATATCTGGCGGTGGCGTGGTATGATAATCGAGTTAACTCGAGTATACGTAACCCGCCGATGATCCCTGGGAAATTATCATTACAGCTGTGATATCTCTTATTGGTTTCGCGTGGATTCGTTCGGTTCCCACGGCACGCTCCGCGATGCCGCGCGGACGAATTCAGCGGTCCCGGGTGCAAGTGAACATTAACATTCAATTAGACGAAGAGGGTTTTTGGAATTCCAAGAATTTTGAGAAATTAGAATTCAGAAATTTAAGAATTTTAAGGAATCGGAATTCAGAATTCCAAGAATTTCAAGAATTTTAAGAAATCAGAATTCAGAATTCCAAGAATTTCAAGAATTTAAGAATTTCAAGAATTTTAAGGAATCAGAATTCAGAATTTCAAGAATTTAAGAATTTCAAGAAATCAGAATTCAGAATTTCAAGAATTTTAAGGAATCAGAATTCAGAATTTCAAGAATATCAAGAATTTCAAGAATTTCAAGAATTTCAAGAATTTCAAGAATTTCAAGAATTTCAAGAATTTCAAGAATTTCAAGAATTTCAAGAATTTCAAGAATTTCAAGAGTTTAAGAATTTCAAGAATTTCACGAATTTCAAGAATTTCACGAATTTCAAGAATTTTAAGAAATCAAAATTCAGAATTTCAAGAGTTTCAAGATGTCAGTATTTCAAGAATTTCAAGAATTCAGAATTTCGGGAATTTCAAGAATTTAGTCATTACTTGGTGTAAAAATTCAGCAATTGAATTTTAATTTTCATTTACACCCCCAACTCGTCAACGAGGATTGGGATGTAAGGTAACGAATTTTTCGAAAGGTGTTGAAAGGCAGGAAACGATTTTTCAGGGAATAAGACTATCCTTCTCTTTCATAATCACTGAGACAATTTCCAATTTAGCAATAAATTAGATCTCATTTAGCCAAGAATGAAGATGGTTGCACCAAGGTGTCACAACACCCTCTAATACATCGAATAAATAAACCAACAATAAATAATAATAAATCCACATAAATTAAATTTAATTTCATCAGGGATGAAGATAGTGTTCACACCAAAGTCTTCGATGCGCACAAATTCTAATCTCATGCACTCGACAATAGAAACTCTTTGCACTAAAGATTTCTCGCAGGCAATTTGTCATCGTTCCGTCACGATACTCGACCATTTCTAACGACGTGTCGCAATAGTTCCGCGAACATGCACCGATATGGGAATAAATAAATATACTGGGCGGCTAAGATCGTTCTGAAGTTTCTTGCATGCGTACCAATGCGTACTGTTAACTCCCAGAGAAAGAGAGAAAGAGAGTGAAGTGGAGGAATGAACAGAGAAAAAGTGTGCGTATCGGTGGGGGGAACAAAACGCGAACGGCCACGAGTCTGCGTAGTCTCATCGCGGGCCACATGTTTGAATAGCCATATTGCTAAGCATGACGTTTCCACTTAGAGAATTACGCGTTGAAGATACATTGGCCACGTTTCACAGAAAGGAGCAGCTTTGTCTCTATTTCGAGCACGTTCAGATTACTTTGTTTCATTGCCACCAACTAGGGTTATCATCCCTTGATCATTAGGATGGGGTAGGGAAAAGTTGTGCACCTCTAACTAGCGTTTTCATTATTTTAAACGGGTTACAACAGCTCTGAGTACAAATGATACAAGTAGTACCGAATAAAATTAATAATTTCCATTGTATTGAATATTTAAAATGACTATAATAACGTACAGTGGCCTCTGAAGTAAATTATTTATTATTATATTATATTATTATTCGATTTTGTCACTTAATGGTGTCAATCTTTATTATTCAGGAAAGTTATAACAATAGACCTTTAACACTTAAATTTAAAATTTGTCAAAACCTGCTGTGAACGGCTCAATTAGTAGACAAATAAAAATTGTACAATTTCAAGTAAAGAACGATTGACTTCAACACGTGAAGTGTGAAAATACATCGTTTTACAACTTCACGACGAGAGTATTCTTAGAAGCCTATGGTCCGGATGCATCGGTTTTTGGTAAACAGCGTCGAAAGCATCGGCGATGTCAAAGAGTTACATTTCAACGAGGTTTCGTATTGGTTGACTCGCGATAAACAGGAATGGTCGCGCGTTATCGGTGCTCGTAAAACGTGTTGAAAAAAATCTGGCAGTAAATGCGAAAACGTCGATACTCATCGATGACAATGGCGTTGAAGTTACAGGGCGTTGAAGTGATATAAGGAAGAAGTAAAGAGGAGTAAAGAGAAGGTGCCTCGCGTTACTGTCACATTTGGCAAACGGGGAGCGTGTTAGTCCGCGAACGTGACACCGAGCCGACAACGCGAGCGTGGGCGGTGTTTAAGCCAATGTTCTGGTTTGTTAGGTGCTAAAACGTGTTACGGTCAGGAATGTGTCATTCGGAAACAAAATGACGCAGGGAATTCATATATGCGCGACTGATTTATTTGCAACTCGTAAACGGTTTACGAGTTACATTTAGAGAAAATGTGAGAGTTTTAAAATTGCAATAGTAACAAATTTGGCAATCGGCCCCCAGCACAATTTTCATTGCTATTATGTGCTGTGCAATGCTTTTGATCTAAAACATCGTCCCACAAACACCTTTAATTTTATTATTTTTTTTCTCGGTTACTATTTCAGATATTTAAATTCTACGCAAACGAAAATATTCCTACTTATAACATGCATCTCATATATTTTTTTCAGGGTATTTGTTTAATTATTACGGGCAGAGAATAAATAATATATCTTTACGGGTGGTTGCAAGGTGGATACGCGTAGTGTGTCTGACATACGTTGTCTCATTCTTCTTCAGCCCGTTGCACGGAGCGTAACGCATAGGATTTTTGTTTCTTTTTAATTCTTTACAACCAAGTTACGATCCATAAAGCGACGCACATGTTTGTAAACAATGTCTAGATATCGTTTAAGAAATAATAAACAGAATACTTTTAAGGAAAATTGTATGATATCAGTTACAAAATTGTCGAAACTGGTTGCTTCCCTGTCGTATGCATAGCTGTAACGATACGCGTAGTGCGTCTGACCATTATCTCATTCTACTTAAGCCCATTGGTCAGAGGATAACGCATGGGATTTTTGTTTCTTTTTAATTAAACGACTCGCGTATTTAATCTTCCAACTCTGCGTAATTTTTAAGGTACATTCACCGGTATATTAATATTGAAAACCCTGTACAACCGATCCAACAGCGGATGTCAGTCGGAGACGGGTTTATAAAAAATCCAGGAAACGAAACGTTACGTCGGTTGGGAGCGTTTATTTAACCGCCATATTAAGTACAATCGACAGAAAGAAAATCTAATTAAACGCGTGTGCGCGGTCGAATCGCGGCGCACAAACTTAATAAGCACATGTCGCGTAATTTCAATTACACGGTGATATCTGAAACTCGAGCGTACTAATATCGCGAAATGTCGCCAACAAGGTATAGAAACGATAAATAAGGTATACGAGCAGCGATAATGGTATACACCGTTTCCTCGGCACTCGTGGCGATCAGTTCGCTGGCGACTTTAATATTCACGGATCGCGTACACGTGCGCACGCGACTATCCGATAACAGCAATCACTAGAACCACATGTTTCACGCATATACAGGCGGTTTCTTTATCGATAGGCCACACTTTCGCGACAGATTAGCGTTTACCTTCGAATGGCGAGCCTGGATCGTTCTCTACCTGAGAATTCTTTCTTGGTAGCTCAAATATACTGTCCGATAAGGCGTATATACTATTTGCACGGATAGTGTATGTATGACGTTCTATGTATGTTCAATTCTCAAATAATATTTGGTGAGAAAATTTTCTGTGATTTATTGTCGTGTCTGACATTTGTAAATTTAAAAAACTTGGATTATTCACATTATAATCTGGCATTTCTTGTTCAACTAGAGAAGACTGTTCTACATGTATATATGAATATTTATGTATATTCTTCTGTATTTTTTATATAAATCGACATTCTATATACAGTCAGTGTACGAATACTTATTACACTGACTGTATGAATCCTCAGTAATGTTTATTGAGAAAATTTTCTGCGATTTATTGTCGTGTCCAACATTTGTAAATTTTGAAAACTTGGATTATCCACACAATTTGGATAATCATTCCTTCAATTAGAGAAGACTGTTCAATTACCACAACTTGTACAATCTGCATACCATGCCCAATTTGAATAATTTACATAATTTGTGTCATCTATAACATCTACAACATGAACACCTTTGCAACTTATAAAACATATTCATTTCATAAGACTTCTTTTTATATGCGTAACCTCAATAATTTGCAAATGATTAAATATATAATATACACGTAGTAATAATTCAAGAGGGTGTTAGAATCCACAGGCTCCCGTTTCAGTGTTCCCCATTGAAAGATAAACGTGTACTGTGCTTCTAACTTAAGTTGCCGAGGGTTTACAAACTAAAAGGGGACCGGGGCAAGGGAACCGGGCCGCTTGCTCCGCCCAATGCATAGTAGTAGGACATCACAAAATCACGAACGCGGGAGACTTAACCCTTTCAGGCCTGGCGTTTACAATTGAGGACACAAAATTTAGTTGAGGACTCATACATTGGCGACACTATCGTTTAGGGCGAATGTTCTTATTTGTGCACAGAAGGAAGACCAGTTATCCTCGAAAACTACACAATTACGATTTCTTTTTGTTTATTGTTGTTAGAATTTTATTTTTAGAAATTTATTTTCTTAAAGATTACAATATATAAGAATGTTAAAGGAAGAGTGTCCGAATTCACAACGATCCGTACCGCTTGACTTATTTTGTCGGACTGAGGGTCGTCGCTTTCTGTCCCTGCTAGGACACCCCCTCCCCCCATCTTTCTGCTTTGAGGAAAAGGGTCTGCTTTTCCTCAAAACCTGAAAGTGACAATCGTTGCATTCGAACAATTGCTTCCATACTAATTGTAGTCCAAGTTAACCCTAAAAATTAAATTAAATTACTACGAGAAAAAAAGAATTATTCTTCAAGGGTCAAGTAGTTGTATCGCTGTAATATTTCACAGCTACGCCAATGTATTCCATTCGTCGTTCCTTTCGTCTCTCATGCTTCCTTTTAACGATCTCAGTCTCGCGGTAGTAATTTGTCGCGAACCGCCAATAGCAAAAATACGAACAACTCTAGCCGCAGCGACAAACGTAACTCACCGTTAGCTCAACTTGATACCATGGTACCGGAACCAGAAGGGTGTAAAACTATCCCCCCCCCCCCAGGTGCCCGTGCAAATTCGTCGGAAATGTCGCGAAACGAGTCGATGGAAAAAACGACGAAAGTCGAGTTCGCGAACCAAGATTGCTGGCGCGAGTCATCTCGCTTTCCTACCGAGCCGGTCAGCGGTTGAACTCGGCTTTATTCGGCGCGGTCGAGCGAGAGCGTCGCGGCAAAGAAAAGGACAAACCGACCCGATAGGTGACGCTCTGACGACGAGGTTGAAACGGTTGGGAGGGAGGGAAGAGGGAGGGAGGGCAGCGGGGGCGAGAGTGGCGGGAAGACGGCGGCAGTGGCGTCGGGTGGTGGGTGGCGGATCGCTGGCGGTGCGGTGGCGCGGGAATGGAAGGGGGAATACGAAACGCGTAAACAGAGAGTCAACATGTAAACAGGCCACTCGCGAGACAAACAACGTGGGGGCCGCGGGCTGTTCACCGAACGAGGCAGCCAGGCTCTCGCCTGTTCGTTCGTACACGTTCTACCGCTGGCATTCGTGTGTGCTTCGTTTCCGTCCGTCGGTCCGCCTGTTCGCTCTGCGTTCCGTGTCGGATTCATCGGATCTCGTGCCGGCGTCGGCGGTGCCGGCGGGTTACCGTGGCTGCTCCGAAACCGACGATTCCGCTGGTTCCCGTTCACGGGAAACGATCGATCCGCGATCGATACGCGAAATCGTCTCGCGTCTTTCCACTTATTCAAGGTCCGCGCAGGATTTCGACGACCACGCCGCCACGCGGAGCGGACCCTCGATCCGGTATCGCTCCGGACGCGACAGTGCACGTGTGATTTTTATACCTAAATCGTTGTGACGCTGTTGGGAAGAGTAAATGGGAAACCGAGGCTCATCGTTCGTGTTCCGCCGATCGAAGTGGATTATTGCAAAGTGACGGAGGTGTGATGAAGATGTAAAGCAACTCGAGACGTTTGAAAATCGTGCGTCGATCGATTAGCGCGAGGATCGTAGATCTTTTTGAAGGTGCGTGGTCACGTGACGTTACGGTCGAGGCGTTTTAGAATTATGACAGTGTGACTTTTTTTTTGCTGTTGTCCTCGGATCGTGACACTTTTGTCGACTGTGAACGCGCTGCTGAGTGATGTGATTTTCGTGGGAATTGTTTTTTAGATGTAGAAGTGAATTCAGTGGCTTCGTAAGGTAAACCTTGATATTTATTTATGAAGAAAAATCAAAGCACTTCGTATCTGTTCTCGGTAACGCAGTACAAGGGAGATTTATAGTTGTTATCGACAATTCAAGTGTTTCGTCAAGGTTGGTACTTTAATGTAACAAAATAGCCAGTTAATATTTCGGCAAACCTAATAATTGTCAGGTGCGCTTGTTATCTGTTGGAAGAACAACAAGCAAAATTTGTAGGCTATTGAGCTTCGTATATACGGAAAGGTCTACACAACTTACTCCAATTAATTCATAAGGCATGCGTTCTATGAAAAAACTGTTTACATGAAAGGTTACTTACATGTATAATTTTTCATGTCATAATATTTTTTTATATCATAATATTGTTTTTTCACATTGCTTATTTTTGGTTTACATGTACAGTTTTTTTAATAGAGCAATGTATATATATTAATTATGTTTAGTGTCGGCTAGAGATATTTAAAAATCCTCCACAATTTATGCCAGTTTGTCTTCTAGCTTTTCGCAGTGTTATAGTCTTTCGGATATTCGTTAGGTGTCCAGATCTCAGAAAATCTTTTAGATCATCAAGAAACACGTTGCGTCAACGAGAGATAAAGAAGCATCCGCAAACAAATTTTTAATTCATTTGTTGACCTGGATGGGATTTTCAATTCCACGCAAAACTTAATCCCGTAAGTTTCCCTATTTATCTTCTCCGAGCACTTGTGCAAATTATAGAACCATTATACAAATTATAGAAACAAGCACTTGTACAAATTATAGAACCACGTGTGTTCAAGTCGACGAGTTGAAATTTATATGAGAAGAATTATAATATACATACTTCTACTTCAAATGAAAAAGTGTGTCTATGAAAAATTAGACCACTGAGAAGAAAATGCCACGAAGGCTTCAAAGTACTTCATAGTTAAGAAAATCAAGTTCAAGAATTTTCCACCAAGTTGATCGACTTATATTTGGAGTGTCAACAAACTCATTCGCCTTATTAACATAACTAAGCAATAAAAGACCGTCTCTGAGGTTAGAAAGGAAATTCTATAAGAAACGCAGAGTAAATGACAGAGAAACGCCATTTAGGCTCACGACATCGTTAACGTTAGTATTTTCGGAAAAACAGTCCTATACTCTAAACACCGAAACCGATATGCAAGTTCGCCTGTCCGACGTATACCAGAGCTCTCGGCTCGGTCTCTGGCGCGTTTAGTGTCGCTGTTTAGTGGAAAATGCGAACGATCGGTGGCGCGATACGCTTTGTTTACCCGCGTCGCGTTACCGTGTAATCGTCGTTTGTAGTTGAGCGAGGATCAGTACAGTCGGTGTTTTCGGCGTGACACCTAGGAAAGCACGTCGGAATACTTCGAGGTAGGGTTTTCACTCGATACGAGAGCTGAACCGGAGTTTCTCGGTCGCGGGAAATCGATTAGTGTGCCTCGCACGTGAAAATCGGCCACCGACTGACTGAGAGAACATTCCACCGCGGATCGTCAACAGGTGTACGCCTTAATGATACACCGATGAGACCGTTGGAAATTGCTGTTAACATCCGTGTACACCGAAGAGGAGGTGCTCCACGGTCTCGCGTGAATCATTAGCTTCTTGCCGAGGCTCTCCGTTACCACGTGACTAAGCAATCGTTATCGTGCGTTTTATTGAGATTTATGCGACGCGTTTGCCGTGTGGTGGATGCGTCTAATTGTTCGACGAGATCGACCGCGCGCGGCACGCTCGCTTTAGGAGGATAACTGTTTATCCGTACGTTCGCCTAAAGAAATGCTATGCGGAAATTGCACGGCGTAATGGATTTTTAATGGGTTCGAGCATCAAACCATAGGTTGCGCAAGTGTGAGATCGAGTTGGCTCGCCGTTCCGTTCGTTTCGACGTTTGTTCGTTGGTCAGTGCGCGCTCATTTCGTAGCCGCTTTAAAGTTCGGTTGCGCGGGTGCACGTGGGACGCGTGCGCGACCACGTGCACCGGTTGGGCTACATCGAACGATAACATCGATCGATCTTCGGCAACTAACGCGGACAGTCCAATTCGAGGTTATTGACAATGAATGGTTAATCGAATAGTATGACTTTCGCGTTCCGCGAAGTTCCGTTGCTCGGCGCAGTGACTCTCAGGCTATTCTTTCGCGCGGATTGACTTCGGAAGGAGTAATGTTGATAGTTGAGGGGTTTACTAAATTAAAAGAGTAGCGCAGGAGTTTTAATGGATAGATTGGATAAATTAAAATTTGATTTAATCGACTCTTCGAATTTTGGGTGGGTTCAAAATTATCACACCTTTCGCTTTATTAGTTTATTTAAACTTTTTCATTCATGTGGGGATACTATTGAGTAAAGCTAAAAGTGCAGTAAGTGGAATCGGAAAGGTATAATTAGCAAGTTGTTGAGAGTATTCTTCTGGGCAGCTTGAATTTTCTTTTTTTTCATAATTAATTGGATTTATTCTAGAATTTGAAATACTTGTAATCCAAAATACTAATACAATCTCTTTGAAATTTCCAAAATTATTGCTTGAAGATTATTTCAATCCAGAAGTCGAGACTTCTGAAACAAACCATTGTTTTTAAGACTCCACCATTATAATTTGATCTAATTAATTGGATTTATTCTAGAATTTGAAATACTTGTAATCCAAAATACTAATACAATCTCTTTGAAATTTCCCAAATTATTGCTTGAGGATTATTTCAATCCAGAAGTCGAGACTTCTAAAACAAACCATTGTTTTTAAGACTCGACCATTATAATTTGATCTAATTAAGAATTTTAAATACGTGTAATCCAAAATACTAATACAATCTCTTTGAAATTTCCAAAATTATTGCTTCAACATTATTCCAAACCAGAAGACTTTTAAAACAAACCACTGTTTTTAAGATTGCAACATCACGGTCTTTTATTTCTCATGCCTTTCCGCTGATAAAGAAATTCCTTTCTTTTTATGAAACCTGAGGCCCTTTTAATCTCCCTACATCCCGATTCTTTTTTTTTTCAACTTCAACCGGTCTGGTTCATACACCGTACGAAGCAATTAACGGATCATGTTTCCGAATAAATTCGGAGTTGCGAAGCGCGTTTCAATTTCACCTTCGGAAGACAGTAATTTTCGAGGAAAGTTGCGGCTCGCTGAATATTCGTCGGCTTGTCGAGAAATGGAGTCATTCGAGCAAACGATCCTCCAATTATCTACTTTGGCAGCTCGCGAAAAAGCATTTGCGGCCGATTTAAATAACGATTTTGTCCCGCCGGTTTAATGTTGCTCGAGGACATGCGATGAAAATACTTAATTGGTTCGTTCGTCGATTCAGGCTCGTTGATCGAATCTGAGCGATTTAACGGCTCGTGGCGGACAATTAATCGACGAAATTCAGGCCGAAGTCGTGGCTTCCACCACGGGGTATTGGGATCGACCTCGATGCACTTGTCAGGGAAATCGCAAACAAATCTATTATTTTTCACGTGATAGGGATAAATATCTCAATTGGTGACACAATTTTTGCAACATTTTTTAGGGCAATAGAAAATAGGAGTATTATTTGTTGCTTATGTTATAATAAATGAAAGAAAGTATTTAAAAATTTTAAGTACATTTACCATACAATGTATTTCAAATTTATGAAATTTTCAAATAAAATAAAATAATTTATTCCTAAAAATAAAAATGTTCAGAAAAGTGAATTGAGATTTTAATATAATCACCACTTTCTATGGTAATAGAAAATCTCGTGTATCACTTGTTGCTTATGTTACAATACAATGAGAAAAATTATTAAACAATTTAAAGCAAGTACATTTACCATACAATGTATTTCAAATTTATTAGAAAAATTTTCAGAAAAGTGAATCAAATATTAGTGTAGTTACCACTTCCTATGACAGTAGAAAATTTCGTGTATCACTTGTTGCTTGTATTACAATGCACTTAGATGAATTATTAAAGAATTTAAAGTAAATACATTGACGTGTTTCAAATATATGAGGAGAATTTTTAAAAAAGTGAATCAAATATCAATTTAGTTTTTGTCGTCATAGCATTCAAAATATGCAGTATGTGCTCCTAACTATTATGTACATTAGCCAGTGAGCGACTTTGGTAAGAATGTGCACGAAGCACCAAGATAATTACCAGGCTAACCGGAAGTTTAGTTTCTCGAAGCCAGTTTCACATTAGACGGTTCGAGTTATAATCATTTTGCAGTGAACGATAAGCAATAAGTTTTACTTCGAGAAGTTCTATCGTGGTTTTCAACCGATGGACTACGAATAAAAACTCTGTACAAAGTTAAAAATTATTCATTCATTTTGGATA